>NC_057933.1:50121118-50323618 GCF_018555375.3 Anguilla rostrata
TCCCTTTTAATTCCAGTCTTGAGGGGGGCGTGACGGAAGGTGAAACCGCTCCCTGCCCCGAGCTGCGCCCAGCCTGTCGCTCTTAAACGCTGAGCTCAGCGCCGCGTCTCGCGCTGTTCGATAGCACGTGTCATTGATAAAACAGCGTGAAACGATACAGGACTCTTACAGGGCCCCCCGGGTGGGGTGTCCGGCTCAATCTCTTGTCCCCGTTGCGGTGATGCTCCCCTTGGTCTGGAGAGAATTGGTAAATGGTAAATGGACTGCATTTATATAGCGCTTTTATCCAAAGCGCTTTACAATTGATGCCTCTCATTCGCCAGAGCAGTTAGGGGTTAGAGGTTAGGTGTCTTGCTCAAGGACACTTCGACATGCCCCGGGCGGGGTTTGAACCGGCAACCCTCCGACTGCCAGACAATTGGTCTTACCTCCTGAGCTATTACCTCCTCCCTGTTTTCGCAGATGCCGAACGATCGTAGGGGCAGCGAACATGGGGAAATAAGCTGGAAACCATTCCTGCTTGGGCGAGCCTGCTGTTGCACAAGTAGCATAGCCCAAGCAGGGATGGTTCCGCTCGTGCCAGGATCGCCCTCCCGAAAGGACGGAGGATGTAGCCTGTCATTACCGTTGGGCGTTCCGTATCGGTGGACAAAAGAAAATAGGCAATACATCGTTTGTTGTCTCCTTTTTTCCGTTTTTTTTCCTCCCGAAAACGTAGGAAAGCCAGAGTCTGTCTGCAGCTGCACGGGACACGCAGTTCATAGCGGTTCATAGTTCGGCGAGGAAAGGTGAGCGGGCAGGAGAGGGTTAACCTGCCGGCGCTGCCAGGCGATTGGCGTTTGATATACTAGCTGTGACATATCTTTAGCATGACTGATACGTGCCTGAGAGCACTCCTGTGCCCAGATGGGGTGTGCTGGACGGGGGCCAGGCCGGAGCTGCGGGGAGAACCTGTTGGCTTTAAGTGGTAAGGAACACTTCAGGAAAACACTGAAATTGCTTCTCTTTTTTTTATTAATACCACCTTTGGCACCTAATTGGATTTCGGTCAAATTTTTTTCTCCCTTCCTCCGTCCGCCCTTCTCTTCGTGTCTGCATTACATCGCCTTTGAACGCATAAGACCCCATTTATGGGAAAGCGACGGTAAGAATGTGTGATCCAGGAGGCGGATGGTGTCACGGCATTCCTTTAGATGAAATGTTGATAGTGGTTCAGGACTCTCGCTCTCGCTCGTATCGTAATTAAAACAGTCCTTTGTTTTCACAAGTTTCGCGGCCCTTGGTCCCGGTACTCTCCCTTCGAATAATAATATAAAAACAAAACAAAGCGCACGAGGTTACGTCAGCAACGGTCATTCCACTTGTTTTTCATGCCTGTGTCAGAACGCAGCGAAATGAATGGGATCGCTTAAAAGCTTGTCACCACGTTTTTTTTTTTTTGACGTTTTTTTTTTTTGGCGATTTTAAAAATGATTTTTTTCACGCCTTGTGGAAAGAACTCACTGCTATCGTTTTTTTTCTTTCTTTTTACTTCTAAACTTAAATTCTTCTGATGGTTTGGAAATCAGAAACGTGGGACTGACGCAATTCCTTTTTTTCCTCTTGACCCGGCGCTTGAAGTGTCGTTAATGGCCGAGTGTTACTGGAGGAGAAGTGTTGATGTTCGTATTACTCTGTCATCTCAGAAAGCCGATCCCCGTGATCTGCTGCGTTTTACGCGGTCTGGGTTATGAGATCGCCGCCTCCCCCCCCTCCCCGGCTGTGCTCTGAGCAGCTGCTAGCGCTGGAGCACGCACCTTGATGCTGATAGGAGGGCCGCAGCGGACCCCTCCTGTCATTGGTCTTGATGTGCCCTGGTTACCACGCTGTATTCCCATGGTTCCACTTGCGCTCCATGTGTTGTGACTGTGAGTGGAACCATTTGAAGTTGAAACTGACTGTTTTTTTGCCTGCTCCACACTGATGGGTTAATTACATGCACCGCCGTATGGTCCTGTGTACCTGTTCACCAGTTTATTCAGAGCACCTGATTGTGTCTGCCTGCCTCTGTCAGTCTGCTTGTGTCTGTTTGTGAGTTTGTCCGTCTGCCTTGCTGTCTTTCTGTCTGTCAGCTTCTCTGCTCTCTTCTCCCTATTTTTAGTGACTGTTATCAGGATGAGTGATCAAACTCAAACTGAATTCACAAATTGAAAAATGAACCATATGCCCTTTGAAGATTGCTCAGGTAATTAATTAATATGAATGAATTACCTTTACATTTTATTATAAACACTTGGTGTGGTGAGCTCTGCACTGAAACTTGGTGCTTTTATAGGCTGAACCACCCCAAAAACGGAGATATCGAGGGTCATGGTGGTTTTCTGTATGGTTGGTGTCATTTTCTTATTCTGTTCACTCCTACTGTGCGATTAGCTACTGAATGACAGTAGTGCACTGCATAATTATGTGTTTTTTTCCAGGACCGGGGAACTTCACAGAGCTACATGTGAAATAATGAAAGGGTTATCAGAAAACAAAACTGAAATTGGGATTTTGATTCATTGCTTACGTTTTAGCCCTGGTAGTGTACTCATCTTTCGTGAGGTATTCACGCAGTGGTGACCACATCTGATGCCAGAAAGAAGAGCCCCAGTTTTCAGGGAGGAATCTGTTAAGGGAGCTGCAGTTCTATTCTCTCTGCCGTCCTAGCTATGCGTACATCATTTCACATTAATTTCATTTTGTTTACAGAGAAAATGAAAAGGAAAGTTTTACAGTAAGTGGTGGCGTGCGGTTGTCTCGATTGTCAGTCAGAAAAACGAAGGATTAATCAAAACCTGAAGACGTCTGTTTCGGCGAAGCTTGGCCTCTCGCTAAAATTTCTCCCATTCTTTGAAGAGGTATCTTATTGGTTTTTCGTAGAATTTATGCACGTCTGCCTGTCTGCTTCGTGCATTGACGTCGGGACAGAAAGGGCGGGGGGGGGGGGCCGAAGAAAACAAACCAATTTTTTCATTTAACAAGCGACCTTTCGAAATAAAAAAGTAGTGTCGGTGCGAGACAATAGGTAAATAAATCTTGCGGAAACTTGAAACCATTCTTCTGGACGAAAGCGTCAGTGAGGCACAGCCGGGCCCCTCTCGTCCGGGCGAGGACGATGACGTTTTAAGTCGATCCAGACAATGCCCCCAACCCCCTTCCATCCTCGGCATTAAGAGGCTGCTGCGTCTCATGGTTAATAATCGGCTCGATGGAAAACAGGAGTGTGTTGTTGCTGCTGCGCTTTGGCACGTGTTATTACATGGATTTACGTATATACTTTTGTGTGTGGGGGGTGGGGGGGGGCAGTTATTGACAAGCGGTTGGTGGGTCACACCGGGTTGTACCATTTGCTCATTAGGGGGAGGGGGGGTGCTTATTTATCACCATCCCTGCCGGTTTATCACAGCCTTACGCGGGGGTTTTGGCCCGTGGAAAGACGATACGTGAAAGAAGCCAGGAAACTCGCCAAAGGGAGGAAATTATTATTTTTTTATTACATAAAAAGAGGCTGTAGAATCTTGCTTTGAGGGGAACTTTCTTTCGTCACATGAAACGAGATGTGATGCAAAGCATGTTTGGGGGTAATGGAACGATCCCGCTCAACGGGGAGGGGGGGGCGGGAGCGATGACACGGAGGATGGCTGTCAGAACGAAAACAGCGAGGGGTGCGCGCTGGCCCTCTCCGGTTTGGATCGCGACCTAGAGCGTGTCTGTTCACCGTGAGTCTGTGAGTCACATGTGCGTGATTCGGGTAGGAGCGTGGGTAGTGTTTCTCAAATGTAGTTCGGACGCAGATGGTTTCATTAAGCTCAGGATGTTTCTTATAAAAGAGGTAGGTAGAATTAGAGTAGATGCCTCCTTCTTCAGAAGGGCCTAACAGGAGGAGGGAACTCATTCTTCTTTTTTTTTAAATATCTTAAAAGCTGCCTTAGATTTATGGATATGACAAATTGGTAAATAACTATGTACATGCATTATCTATCATTATGAAATGAACTTTATCTGGTCGTGATAGTTTTATATTTCATGCTGTGAGTAATAGTTTTTCCTGAACAGGAAGCTGACACAGCCGGTGAGTGAGTGGATTTGGGGAAGGTAGTGCGTGATATGTTTTAGCCGCGTTAGCCTCCTGCTAACAGAGATATAAGCGAGAGCAGCAGGGCCGCGCGAGACGGGCAGGCGACAGGAGAGCTGCTGAAACGCCAACGGAGCGCTAACCAAGCGTGCGGGGGGGGGGAGATCTCCTCAAACCGTACTCTCAAATGGACGTAGCGACGCTAAGCCTGTTTTTTATTTTCCGTCGATTCAGCTTCCCGTCACCCGGCGTGGGGACGCTGTGCTGCCGGGTGCGTAAGTGGCTTTGTCCTGCGCTCTGAGTTCTCCCCCTTTGTTAAACATCAGCCCCCAGAACCAGAGAGAGAGAGAGGGGTGAGGCACACGCACACACAGGCGGGGGTAAGGGGACGTGGAGTAAATATCGATTTTTGCGTTATTAGCAGATGACAAAACGTCGGCGCGTTTCGCTTCCAGAGGAGCGAACCCGGGGCGTATTTCGGAGACAGGAGAGCGGCTTTAATTTCATTAGCTGCGGCCTGACGTGCCTCATGTCTCTCTCTTGGTGAACCGCAGTGGCATTCGTTGGCCGTGTCTTCAAAGCACCACTGCTTCTCATCCACTGTTGGTAGCCAAATGTGTCAGAGGAGCATTAAGCCGGGGTCTGGTAGCCAGTCCTCCCCGCTGAGCCGCTGTCTTCTTTCTGCGCCGTATCTTGTCATCCCTGCCGATGGCGTCCCTGTGCGAGCGGGGGCCTGGGGAATTCCCACGCTCGTCTCCTGCGGGGCCCCTCGCGACGCCGCCGCTCCGTTCTGCTAGCGCCGCCGAAATGGCTTCGGCGTGCCGTCTTTTTAATTGCGGTAATTCGGAAGCCGGGAGCGAGGCGGTGCCCGACGCTGCTGCCTGAGCACCTGGAGGGGCCGCTAATGATTTCCCTGGGGCCCGCTGTCTGTGGCAGCCTGCTCCCGCCTGCCGAGCGGCCGCTACGCCCCGCGTGTGAACAGGGGTAGTCAGAAACGGTCTCCCTGAGCGCTAGCCTTCAGGGCAGGCGCCCAGGGGGGGAGGGTGTTATCCCCCATTCCCTGTGCCAGTGTGCAGTGCTCCTGAGGAATAACCTCCAGGCTCAGCGGGAGGCCTGCAGAGTGAAAGCAGGACGGCTGGCTGCACACCCTCCTGATATCTGCGAGCACATCTCAGCAATGATACGGGACTACTGACAAATGGCCATTTTGCACTGGCGGATTACAAAGCAAAGGGAAAAAAATTAAGTAGGTTACATTACCTTTGTGTAGTTATATACATGTCTAAAAAGTCCCAAAGAAAGTAAACCCAGGGAACGTTTTCGAGAACATACCAGTTGAGTAGCCTGCAGTATACGCTATATTCTTGGCACAGTATGCCCAACTGGACACTTTCCTAGGGTTTTTATTTCCCGTAGAACAGCTTGAGTTGTCTTTCTCGGCTTTAGGTTGGAATGTTAATACTGTAACGCTCAGTGCAGAGGACCACATGAATCGATAAATCCACAGACACCTCTGAATCTGATGATGTCACCATTACCGGTCACGGTGGAAGTTAAAGGTATTTGCTGTTTGTGAATAAAGAACTGGAGCGGCTCCAGATGCCAGGGTGTTTAAAACCGCTTTGGCAGGCAAGCCCCATAACTACATTTGTGATATTGATAGCTGTTTTTTTTTTATTAGTATTTTATACATCAATCTTTAATAGTCTCTAAAAAGTCCCTCAGTAAAAACCTGGTTCTTGGCTGCTGCTGTTGAAAGCACAGGTTGAGGCCCCGGTCTTGCATGTAATGTTTTGGGTGCCCAGATGTTCCCAGAATTCATCGGGCAGACCCGAGCTGAGGAGTTGGGTTTTCCAAAGCGTGGTGCGGAAACCGAATCCATCGTCCGCACCCTGCTCTCTTATGGCACTCCAGCCTTTTGGGGTGGCGGGGGCCCACGGCTACCCCGATCTGGCCTTTGAGTGTTTGATGGAGTGGCTGACGCCCCCCAACCCCCAGCCTCCAGCTGTGTGTTTACGCAGACCAGGCGCACCTCGACCCCCGCTCCCCCCCTCCCCCATGGGCAAATAAGAGCGCCGCACCGGCTGCACAGGTCGCGACGGTGACCGCGGCGACCCGCCGGCCCCCGCGTCCCTCGCCATGTGTTTCACTTTCTCTCTGCCCACTCTTTATGAGGGAAACAGCTGCGCAGAACATTCCGGAGGGGAGGCGCGGGGAGCAGGTGTACCAGTGCCAGCCCGCGCCTCGTTCACCAGCCAGGAGAGGACGCACAGCAAATTCCCAAACACAATGTTTTTCCACAGCCCCCTGTTAAACACTGGTGTGCCATATTTTGGTCTGCTTCTCACGCCTTTATTGGGCTTGCTAACGCAGTGTAGATGTGCCATGGGAAACCATAATGGGCCACAGTGGAGTGTTGTTTACTGTCGGTCTGACAAGTTTGTACTTTCGCTGACTGAATCTTAATGCAATTCAAATTCAGTATGTATACATTTATACATCTGAGTGACAGTCCTGTGGAATATTACTGACTTTATTAAAGCTGATGTGTAAAGAACACTGTGGAGTCTGTTTGGAAAAGTGATCTGAGGGATTATGTATACGGTTACTTGCATTTAAAGGGGAATGAGCGCATTCGTGCTGAATTCCAGCCACGAGCGCCACTGACTGCTGCCGCGATTCAGAAGCTCATGTGGTAATTCACAGCGACCTTCCGTCTTCACCAGTTATATTTTACTAAATTGCATAACCATCCTGCTACTTTTAAGATGTTATTGTAGCGCAGTTTGGGAAAGCTTCTGTCTCGGCGCGCAGTTGCGTAGCTGTATCGCTTTCAGAAGCGGCGCGGACGTCTGTGTGGTAGCGCCTTGTGGATTTTTGGGGAAACTCAGTGACTCTAAGCCAATCAGAATGCTTCTTCAGAGGCAATGGTTCAGAGGGGGGAGACCCTGGTTTTGTTCCCCACCAAATAATTGAGGGCTTTCAGCGACCGGTATTTGAGGAGTGCAGTGCAGGTGCAAGTTCCTTCATCAGGACGGGTGAAAACTCCCCTCTCTAAAGCCATGCTGCTTAACCGCGACTTTACCAGGCCTTCGCAGGATATCGCATTCCAAAGGGGGATAGGCGGGGCCACCGCCACCCGTCGCACCAGGAAGGCTCCTCCCCCTCCGACGACAGCCGAGTATCACTTCAAACGGGGCTGCAGGTTGCGCGCGCGTGATTGAGGGGCTGCTTTCGGCGGTCCCTGGGCACAGATGTCCCCCTCCGTAACTCTAGCCCACCGTCGAGGGACCCATTCATCTAAAACAGATGCCATCGGGCCCGCGCCCGGGCACCGGCGGGCCGCCCGAGGAGGCCGCGCGGCTTAAAGAGGCCCGTCCGACAGCCGGCGGCGAGGTGTCCGGCCATTTCCACGGCCGTTTGGGGAGGGCCTGCTGCGAACGGGCCCTCAGGCCCCAGACAAATGACAGAAAAGAGCTGTCCAAAAAAGACCTAATCGAGTCCTCTCAGTCCCTGGCCAGACTCAGATGATTTATCCAGGCTGCCGGCAGTTCCACCCCCTGCCTGAGCGCCTGGTCGTTTGAGTGGATGCCTCAGAACGAGAGCCCGTGTCCTTCCGGGACCGGGGCCCGCGGGGCGCGGGGTGGAAGCAGGCCTCTCGGCAGGGGTGCGCCGCTGACGGCGAAAAATCCGAGGACCCCGAACGATTTGGTCATCCTCAGACAGCGAAGATATCCGTCAGCCTGCAGATGGGAGCCCAAACGAAGCGGAGAGAAGCGCTTGACCTGGCTCGATCTCCCGTGCTTTTTAAACCCCGGAAATCTGGAGCCCGTCCAGAGCCTGCTGGAGAATAATGAGCTGGAGCCAGTCCACGTAGCGTGGTGCTTTAAGCCCCTCTGGCAGGGCCCATAACTGCTTTATTGATTCAGTATTAATAGCTGTTATTTATTAGCATTTTGTACATCACTCTTAAATACTTTCCACGAGCGGCTTGGTTAAAGCGTGGTGCTGCTGCCGCTTTAAAAACATCGCTTGAGGTTCTGCACGGGGGTGCCCTTGACTGTTTGTCGGTGGAAATGTTATTTTTGTCTCTCCGTGGGATGGAAAATAAACTGAAAATTAGTTATGATTGGAATAGATTATATAAGAGTTTAGCAACTATGCTTGTGGTAGAAAATGTATTCGCTGGATTTCCTGTCAGGGGCTCATAGCAGTGTGTCTGAAAACGGAGAAAAAAGGCCTCGGTGCTTGGGGTTGCCAGATTCAGAATTTGTGAAAACCAGACGCCATGCACAGGCACACACAGACGACAGTCGCGTAGCTTTACGCTTCATGGTGAAACAGAGGGAGAAGGGGGAGTTTCAGAAACCGATCATTGACTGGAGGGGGTAAGGAGAATTAGGGGGAAAAAGGTGTAACAGTCCCTCATCAGTGGAGATGGAACATGGAATTCATTACAAACTAGTGGTCCAATTTCAATCAGTTCAGACCGAACATTTATATTGTCCGACCACAACCCGAACCCGTGCAAATGATTTGAAGACCGAACATTCGGCCCCTAACCGGGCGTCTGGCGCCCCTCGGCAGGGCAGGCGTTTGTTCTGTGTGCCTTTCGCCCTCGTGAGGGGGATACGCGTGGCAGGCCAGCATTCGCGGCACGCATGCCTGTGGCTGCACCGGCTGGAGCGTAGCTGTGGGGTTTCACCCTGCGAAGCGCCGCTCCGCTCTGGTGGAGTAGGAGCCTGCCCACCTCGGCCCTGTTCCGTGTCACATGGTACACACAGCGCCAAGCAGGGCCGGGCTTCAGCGGGGTGAACAGAAATCTACATTACTCAGTGCGAGCAGGTGTCTTTTACACAAGGCTAAACTGCCAATAAACAACACCCTTCTACCATGACCGGCATCTATTTATGTCAGCCTCAGCCTTGCAGTATAGCATTTATTTGAGTTACTTTAACTCTCGTAACATTTTATACCGGCTGTTTATTTGATGTTCGCCCCATCTCACTGCATGCTCTTTCCCTTGCTCATTAATAAAATAATATTAAACCCTTTCCATGTCAATAATTGGCACCGACACTGGTTTCACAAATTTTAATAGAAAATTAAATCCAGGGTAAGTCGGTCTGATTAATGTAACAACCATTTGAGCCCAACGAGGACAAGATCCACTAGTCTATACTTTCTTTGATTTAATTTTCAAATACTTTATTTGAATAGAAATAAAGTTAATGACATGAATTTTGTTTATACTTGTACATTTTGAAAAAGAATTAAAAAAAAAAACAGAGAATTTTGTCCCCAACTTGTTTTTTTTCTGTAATTTGAAATGATGATGCATGTTGTCAGACCTGCCTTTTCCATGCATGGTGCTCAGATGAACGCAGACTTGTACACGTGTACGTGCCCTTGTCTGAGCTGAGCACTACCAGTCATCTCTCCTCTTCACTCTGCAGTCCACTGGTTGAACTGCGTAGTCCTTACGACATAGGAGTACACGTCAAACATAGCTGGCTCAGGAGTTTCTCTTACGAGATGAGCCAGGGTCAGTCCTGTTAACTAGAACCCAGGGTGACCGTAGTCCTCCTGGCCAGCAGTGGCTCCGTCAGAATTTGATACCAGGCCGTGGACGCGCCCTTACACTGAGAGGCACTAGTGATTTAGTACGACACACCGCTGAACAGCACCGTGAAATAGAACACGTCTCGGGGTGTCCATTTTAACTGCGTCAGTCGATATGTTCTGTATCGCGTCCAAGCGGCACAGCCTGAGCGAGGAAGCTCCTGGGACAGTCCGGTTTGGAACAACGGTGGACATTGTCCAGGTTCCACGTCAAAAAATATTATATAGAAAAATACGACCAAATAAAAGAGCCACCCTCTGTGCCTTCTGGTCTTCCGATGTATGTACACACATACGTACATATCAGGAAACCCGTTTACAGTGTAACTGTATCTTAGTGCAACAGGAGACGCTCAGGAAGTATGTAACTTGTCCTGAGATGGTGATGACAGATGGTGCCAATATTTCTGTTTGGCTTTTTCTTCTCTCCTGCCATTGGGCTTCAACACCAAACAGAGCAGTGAGTCGGACCGCGGCTACGCGACCTAGCGGGTTGCGTGACCTGAAGGAACGGACACACTGCCGCGGTAAATTCTAGAGCAGCAAAGTTAGCGAAGATTAATCTTGTAGATCTCCGCTCCGCCCATACGACGGTGCCGTCATTGACTTTTGAGTGTTTGCTGCTCTTGCTGGTCACCCTGAAATTTGATGATGCTGCAGGTTTGGTTTGAGAGAGAAATGCTTACGTGCGTTTGTCTGTGTGCGCAGCTCTTCCCAGTAATTTCAACCAACGTCTCCTAATCTGTTTCTGATTTTACTCAGTTTTTGTTTTCTGCCATCTGTCCCCCCCGCCCTCCCTCTCCCTCACAGTCTGTTGTTGAATGCATGCTAGCTCTGTGACTAGCTGCTGCTGCATTGGCAATGTAACTGGCAAAAGTGACTGAACCCCAGCCTGTCCCAGCGCCCCGCAGACAGGTTCATTAGCAGCGACGCGCTAACGTGCCTGGGAACCAGAGGGGCACAGGGATGGCCTCTCCCTCGCTCCCTCCCTCCCGCGCATGTTTCGCAGGCCTGACCTGGGCGGGAGAGCACCTGGCGAGGTGGTGGAAGCGCGGCGGAGTCGCCGGGCGGAGCGCGGCCCGGGCGCTTCATCGCGAGCGCGACGCTTCACTCCGCGTTCTCTTTTATTAGGTGCGAAGTCTCCGAGCCCGTGGCCGACCCTGGAGGGCTCGGTGCAGAACGTGGAGCTGAAGTGCTGCAGCCGGGCGGCGGTGCGCTGCGCCTCGGGGACCGTGGGGGCCCTAAAAGTGTGCGCCAGAACCCCAGGTGTGTGCAGCTGCGCCCGTTAAACTTTACGGCCCGCGCTGGAGGACCGGCCCGGCCTCCTCTTTTACAAGCCCGGCCGCTCCCAGCCGGCTTGGCTTACAGTGTGTGTCTGTGTGTCGTCGCTGTCATCGGGAGGGCCGCTCTCCAGGGGAATGCTATCATGGGCCCTGCAGTTCCTCATCGGGTGGAGATTGAATAGCCATGCTGCTTTCCTGCTCCTCAGTGGTGCAGCATGTGTAGCATGTGATGTTCATCTCCGGACATTTTCTATATGAAAGAAATGTCCTGACGGGAAAATAAAATACCACCCAAAAATGGGGCCTGGTGAAGTGCTGTGGAAAAGTGTTTCTGTGCCCCAAGTCTGTGCCCCAATGTTACAGATGTTAGTGTAACAGTCTGTGCCCCATTGTTACAGATGTTAGTGTAACAGTCTGTGCCCCAATGTTACAGATGTTAGTGTAACAGTCTGTGCCCCATTGTTACAGATGTTAGTGTAACAGTCTGTGCCTCAGTGTTACAGATGTTAGTGTTAAAGTCTGTGCCTCAGTGTTACAGATGTTAGTGTTAAAGTCTGTGCCCCAGTGTTACAGATGTTAGTGTCAAAGTCTGTGCCTCAGTGTTACAGATGTTAGTGTAAAGGTCTGTCCATTGTTACAGATGTTAGTGTAAAGGTCTGTGCCCCAGTGTTACGGATGTTAGTGTTAAAGTCTGTGCCTCAGTGTCACAGATGTTAGTGTAACAGTCTGTGCCTCAGTGTCACAGATGTTAGTGTTAAAGTCTGTGCCTCAGTGTCACAGATGTTAGTGTACCAGTCTGTGCCTCAGTGTCACAGATGTTAGTGTACCAGTCTGTGCCTCGGTGTTACAGATGTTAGTGTTAAAGTCTGTGCCCCAGTGTTACAGATGTTAGTGTAACAGTCTGTGCCTCAGTGTTACAGATGTTAGTGTAACAGTCTGTGCCTCGGTGTTACAGATGTTAGTGTAATAATAGTCTGTGCCTCAGTGTCACAGATGTTAGTGTTATAGTCAGTGCCTTAGTGTTACAGATGTTAGTGTTAAAGTCTGTGCCTCAGTGTTACAGATGTTAGTGTTATAGTCAGTGCCTTAGTGTTACAGATGTTAGTGTTAAAGTCTGTGCCTCAGTGTTACAGATGTTAGTGTAACAGTCTGTGCCTCGGTGTTACAGATGTTAGTGTTATAGTCAGTGCCTTAGTGTTACAGATGTTAGTGTAACAGTCTGTGCCCCAGTGTTACAGATGTTAGTGTGAAGGTCTGTGCCCCAGTGTTACAGATGTTAGTGTAAAGGTCTGTGCCCCAGTGTTACAGATGTTAGTGTAACAGTCTGTGCCTCAGTGTTACAGATGTTAGTGTAAAGGTCTGTGCCCCAGTGTTACAGATGTTAGTGTAACAGTCTGTGCCTCAGTGTTACAGATGTTAGTGTTATAGTCAGTGCCTTAGTGTTACAGATGTTAGTGTTATAGTCAGTGCCTTAGTTTTACAGATGTTTGTGTAACAGTCTGTGCTTGGTTCCTGCTGCAGGAGCAGCTGAGGGGGGGAAGGAGAAGCTTGTGCCGCTGATCCAGGGTCCTTCTGACACCAAAGAGCTGCACATGAGGAAGTGGCTAAACGAGATCCGCAAACCCGAGTCCCTGCTGGCCCCCGACCTCCTGGCCTTCTCCATACAGGTGCCCCAGCAGGGAGAGGACTGCCGCAACTCAGGTAAGACCCCCGTCTCCTCTCACTGCTAATGACGTTTATCACATGACTGCATATGCAGCCTGCCGTCTAACTATGGGCTCAATGTGGTCCAGAGCCCGTTTCTATGACACATGAACTCAATGTGCGGGTCTGCCAGAGGTAGCGAAGCTGCGGGAGGTAGCGAAGCTTCCCTGAAGTTCCTGGTCCTCGGGGAAGGCCTATCTGCAGGTGCCAAAGCAGGCTCTGTTTGCGGCCTACAGCCTGCATCCTGCGTTTCCCCAGCCTTACTCTGGGTGAGGGGGAGGGAGGCGTCCCGCTCTGAGAGAATCCTGAATACCAGGCCTCCGTCGCTGTCTGCACGCCCCCAGATCCCAGGGACCGCAGCTGGGCCTCTGCAGCTCGCTCCAGGCCTCCTCAGGTCACTGTCCTCCGTGTCGGAGCGCGGCCCCCCTGGGGGAACGCGCCGGATTCACGCTCCCGGAAGCCCGTCCGCGGAAACGCTCTCCGCCCACGCCGGGCCGTTTCTCCCGAACGCGGGGCGGCGCGTCCCCGGGACTCCGCGCGGGGAGAACGCTCCCCTCCCCGGCAGCGAACTCGGCGGGGCGGAAGGGGAGCGGAGACCGCGTGTAAAAGGATCTCCCGCGCGCATTAGCGCAGCTTGTCTCGGGACGCTAACGGTACATCACCGCGCAGATTAGCCGCGCAGCCCCTGCCTTAAGCCCCAAAGCCGGGCCCTGAATCACCGCTCGCCTCCGGCCCTCGGGACGTCACCGGTGACTGAGAGCCGCCTTCGAGCGCGAGCAGAAGAAGCCCGTTCAGTAAGATGATAATATCATTTAGGAAAGGAAGAATTTGCTCAGCGGACCAGAAACAGGAATCTGAAGAACAGTAATCCTCTTCCTTTCGAAAGCCTTTCCACATTTCAGACAGCCTGTCTCAGTCCAGAAGCACTTCATTTGCTCTGTCTTTCAACACTTCATTAAAAAAAATGGAATACATTTTATAATTTTAATAAAAATTGGGTTATTTTTTACAGACATCAAAATACAACAAAGTGAGGAAATTGATTCTAATCAAAAACTAGTAACATTGACTCGCTTTTATGCATAAAAACTAACAACTAGTGCTGGGCTTTAATGCAAAACTGAATGTAGACGAATGTAGGCTTAAACATTTCTTAAATTTTCTTGCAGTGTGACAAATGAGTCAAGTTTAATTTAGAGTATTTGCTGTTGCTGTTTGCATTATACTCGATAAATGTTCAAAATCATATTGGGTGTTTCTGACAAGGAATGCTCTTTTTACAAATCGCTCTGACTCTAGACTCACTCGTGTTCTTTGATCGGTTTGCCGATCAATACACCTTAAACACACTGTGTGTATTGTAAGCATTGATCCAATCAGATTTTGTGAGAAGGCGAGGGAGGTGGAGGGAAGATGACTCTGAGAAACCGTTTTTATCTCCTGCTCTTTGTGGGAACGGAAGCCCCTCCCCTCGATGATGTCACTCCTCTGAGAAGAGCGTCCCTGGGACCGGACCTCCCATGGTGACCGCCTGTGGACTTCACATCGGGGGCTTCGCATCAGGGGCGCATTCATCTGACGCCAACGCGTAAAGCGAGCGCACGTGGTGTACCCGCCGAGTGGGGGGGGGGCGGAGTTTCTTTAATCTCACTTACACCTGTGAGTACAGGGCAGGCCAGGCGTGGGGCAGCCGTTCCCCCTCTGAGCCCTGCCAGAGAGCCCTCTCTTCAGCGCCGGAGCGCGTAATTGTTCCGACCCACACCTTTCTCTCCCGACGCTCGGCTTTGAAGGTCCTGAGAACTTCGCGGGCGCGTTAGCGGGCGCTCGCGCGCGGCGGCGGGCCGCTGATGGGACGCGATCCCGCGGCTTTTAAAGATGTGAAACGCAGAGCGCGGAGCGCCCGGCTCCCTGGGACTGCCTCGCAGTTCAGCCTCTGCGATCACGACATTTTAAATCACTGGAGCCCTTGGCTCGGAGATCAAACGCGCCTTATTTTCCCCAAGGGGCCCTTCTTGACTTTATTTAGCTCCCCCCCCCCCCTTCCCCGCCACCATCATTAAGCGTTCAGTGAAAGAATGAAGCGTGCTGCCGGACTTTAACTGCGCGGGGAGACTATTAGAACGTAATAAGCAACAATCAATTTTTATTTTTGCCATAAATGCTATTAGGAGCTTCTGGCTGCAGCGTGACGCTGGTCTTGAGGGCGTGCTTGGCCTCCGCGCGCCTTCGGTTCCCATCCCGCCGTGCTCGCGCCCCGGCGTTTACTCTGGACATGGAGAACGCGTCAGTTTTAATTAGCTCATTTACCCCGGTGGGTTGTTTCAAACTTTCATTGACGTGAGAAAGCGTGGTTGGTGGTGTTGAGGGGGGGGCACTACCGGTCCGTGGTCATCCTGTTGCTTTTTCCCCTCCTCACGTCCCTGCACAACTTCATGTCTTAATGTTTCTGACAAGTTCTGGAAATTGCAGTTGCGCACATCATTTATGAATCCTTTAATTGCCTCAACGGCTCATTTTCCAAATCCCACATATTTTTTTTTCAGAAATGAAGACTGCGTAATTTTCGTAGTACTGATCTAAGAAAACGTCCCCACAGATGCACAGAAATGTGGAGGGCTTTGCCAGATCCCTCACTTCAGTTTTACAGAACCTTAAAGTGCTATCCAAACACTAAAGGTTAATTGCCTTGAAATTACCATGAATATTTTCGCTGCATAAAATATAGTTTTTTTTAAATGGCCCCTAATCTCTCTTTTGGGGTTACAGTTTTTAAATTTTTTTTTTTAACTATGAAAATAAGCTGCTTTTGAATTTGACCATCTACATCTGGTTTGTGTCTAATTGTTTACTAGGGAATTAAAAGAAATTCCAATTTACTTAGAAAATGGGAGTTGAATCTTGAAGAAAAAAAAACTCCTGTAGCTCCAAACCAATCTGTTTTCGTTTAATGGAGCTGAGGTTGGAACACACTAATAAATTACACACAATTAGAGGCGTTGGATTTATCACAAAAAGTTAGTGAGCGGCAAGGCTTTGAAAAGGCTCGAGGACATTTTTTCCCCCTTTTTCCCCATCTTTTGTGGACACAGAGAAATGACATGAAATACTTTGATATTCAGCCTTAACCCTTTGCAGTCAGCGTGGAGTCATAATATGAAATTCATGCGCTGTTAGGGAGGTTATGCCAGACTTGGTCTGTTTTGCTAAAAAAATAAATAAATAAATAAAAATTTTGGGCTGTTGAAAGTCTGAAGCGTTGGGCGTCTGAAAATCAGCGTTGCGTTTTTGTTTCCGATATGATGACTAATGAGAGATCAGTGCCCGCGACTGAAGTCCCGCCAGGAGCAGACGGAGCTGGAGATCAGCGCTGAAGGAGACTGATCGCCAGCGTGCGATGGAAACTTCCTTCCTCCGCTGAGGGAGTGTACGCTGGGTCACTCATCGCTAAAGCACGTCCAAGGCGGGTCAAAGGTCGCGGGTAGCGTTTTTTTTTTGTTTTTTTCCCCGTGCGTCGGTTTTTTTGCGGCGGCGACATAACCGTGACGAACGGGAACGGCGCGGCGGGCGGGAGGCATCCAGACCCGGGCTGGGAAGCGGAGGGGGCACGGGGACGTGTGAGGAGCGGGACCCACCCGTGAACCCGGGGCGGGCGAGCGGGCTGCAGGTGTTGGCCCCGTCCCGTCCCGCCCCGCCCCGCGGGGACTTTATGATGCCAGATCATAGGGAAGAAAATGCATGTGTTCTCCCCCGGCACGCCAGCAGCTGCGAGACAATGATTTATGCTTTTCTCAGAACTCTGGGATCTCAAAATGCTACATTTAATCAAATGCACAGAAAGCAGAGCAAATGTTAAAGATGTTCCATATAAAGGCTGGAGGTTTGATCTCTTTACCATACCAGGCGAGCTATGGGAATACAGGAACAAAGCGATCTTTAATCTTAATATAAACATATTGAAGAAGATTATGAAAGCAACGAGGAATTAATCCTTTGAGAATGCTGCGTGCTCTAATACTAAACATATTTTGCCTCCTAATTACTTTTAAACCTGTTTTCTCAGATTATTGCCCTTATAAGAGACAGATGGGAACAGAATGTCTTGAAGTTGTGGTGTTCATTCACGAAGTTGCAGAAGTTGTAAAGAACTTGATAGCGTTTACTAGATTCCAAGTTTTAGCTCTCTCAGAATTTTACGTGCACCGATGTCCACTTATTAAGCTTTGACACTTTCAGAGTGAAATGTTGAATATTTGCACACAAATTACTTCTACCCTACATTACCATTGCATCTATTGAGTTGGAAAATAAACAATATTGATTGTACAAGTACATACAGTATATGTATTCTTATAAAACATGCATATAAAGATATTGGTACCATCACTTTTATCTGTATGACTGTGTGGTACATTTATGTACATGTATGTTTGCCCTTGCATACGTGGGTGTGCAATCCTTCTTCTGTGTGCTCGCACGTGTGAATATTTGTGTGCTTGAGCGTGTTTGCATGCGTGTGCATGTCCATAGTCCATATGGATGGTCCTACCTCACCCAGCAGCTCAGAGACTAATGAGAGCAGGTGGGATTGAAAGGGAGCTTTTCTTTTGATGTGCCCCTGAAAGACCTCCAGTCCAAATGACTCCTTGTCCTGCACCAGCACGTCTGAAACTGGATCCCCAGATGGGCCAGCTGAGAGTCCCGCTGCCTCCCACGGGAGACCCCCCCCCTCCCCCCCACCACCTTCTCCCATTTGAGGACTTTAAAAAAAGCACCTCTGTTGGGTCTGTGGGAAAATCAGACCCAGGAAAAGTGCTCGGTTGGGTGACCCGAATGTAAAGATATCGGCATCGTAAAGGTCACTGACTGACAGAACATATTTCCTATGGGCTATGTATGAAATGATGATTACTAAGTAAAACACTGGTACTTTCCCAAGGAATGTCCTTTCATGCAGGCCTGAACTACTTGAACAAATGTAAACAAAACAAGAAACTGGGGAAAAAACTTTTTTTCTATTTTGTGATATTGTCTACAATATTCATATCAATTGAATATCAGTTGGTCCCAGCGCATCATAGTTATCTTTGTGCTTTGACGTAACAGAGAGTGCATTATCTTATCTGTGAGCACTCATTGCATTTCATGTTTTATTTACTCTATGGGGCATTAGCTCACACCCTCTTTGTTTTGGTGCTCTGATATCTACTGTTGATCTTTAGATATAGCTGTGTCTTACTCAGGGAGCCATGGGGATGACCTTATTTGAAAAGATGTTTACCCTTTGCGTTGACTACTTTCCCCAAAGGCGTATTTTCCCCCCCTTCATTTACTGTTGGTCTTTTTCGGAGTTATATAAACAACTCTGGAAGCCGGGAGGCCTGGGTGACCTTCTGGTCGGCCTTCAATCCGAGAAGAATAACTCACGACTGCCGTGCGGCATTCGAAGGTTAGGGTCGCCTTCAACTTGCAGGGGCTGCCTTAACCTCACACTCGTCCTTGATGGAACAACCGCTCGATGCGCAATTTCACTCGACAAATCTGAGGCTCAGTGCCGTATCTTCTCAGATATCTTACCGTGTGGGCTCATTTGGCACCAGGGCCTGGTTTTTCAGCCTTAACTTACGGTGCGGTTGTTATCGTTTGTGTGTTTAAGAAATTGAGAAATTAACCGAAACGTTACTGCAATTGTATCGTTTAGGTATCGCCATTGTAAGCCGGGAGTAGAGCGAGGAGCGGCCAATCTAAGCGATTTAACCGCACTTTGTAGTTCAGTTAAGCCGGCTAGGTCAACTTTGATAAGTTGCTAAGCGTGTGGAGAGCAGACCGAGCTGCCAAGTGCTTTAGTACGAAGTGGAAAAATGGCTAATCACAGTCAGGGGAGATTAGCATCACGGTCCTGCAGTGGTCCCAATACCATGTGAAGTCCCAGCCCACTTTAGAACGCTCTCACGGAACTTAAGAGCGTTCTGAAGCCCGTATGCGGGGGATGGCGGGTGGTGGGGGTTGGGGGGGAATGTTTGAGGGGTGTGTGGTGGGGGGCGGTTCCTGAAACAGTTAAGTGGTGTTTAAAGCTTGAAGGGATACAGTGGTCACGCTCACAGCGATCTGGAGATAAGTGTCATCGGCTATCAGGGGGAGGGCGGATCGGAACCTCCAAGTGTGAACAGAGGTCATTCTGGGTCAATGGCGTTTCTCGTCCATGGGGTGAATGCCGGTCTAGAAAGTGAGGGAAAAAGTGGCTGAGATAATTGCCCTCCCCTGAAGACACCGCTTTTAACACGTACGAGCATAAACACATTTATGTGAACGCAGTTCCGAGCTTAAAATGTCACATTATTCCTAAATATCCCTTTGTTTTTGGTTTCAAAATTGTTTTATGTTCTTCAGCTGCAGCAGTTAAATGATTTCTGACTTTGACTGAACGAGGGGGAAGGACCTCACCTCATTACTGAGGAAAAAAAATGGCCATACTTCATTTGAGTTATCTGTTCCACCTTGGAGCTCCTAATTTCTTCAGTGTCTGACATATGCCTTTTAAAATCCTGGGAAAGCAAAGTCCTCTTTGGTTGTCAGGAGGCTGCACCCTTGGCTACCGAACAGCTGGAAAATTTTGATCTTGCTTGTCAGCTACTGGGTGTAATGTAATTCTCAGGGCACTGGGATTCATTTCCCACAAAGGTACAATTCATTTTTAATGTTTGTCAGAGAGACACTTAACAACCCGCCTTTACGTAAGTCCGCTCAAGAGCTTTGACTAACTTTTCAAGTGCACTGTGACTGCTGAGTTACTGGAGTGAGTAATTATAAATTCAGCTTTCGTAAAAAGGCATTACATTTTCCTCCGAGCTCTTTGCCAGCTGGACTCTGTTTTTTTCTTGTTCCCCTGCTCTCCTGCAGGAAAAAGGAGCAGGCTAGCTAGCTCGAGAGCGGCGCTCAAAGGGGAATTTCTGGCGCTTTTCATGCTGTGTTGACCGCGGACACACATGCTTACTGATTATTCAAGTGTACGCTGGTAATCCTTCGCCTTCCATGTAGCTTAAAACTGTTTACACTTTATCCAGGGGAGACTGAGTAGCGAAAGGTCAATTTTGTTAACCTTATCTAATTGAATGTTGCCATTGGATCAAAGGTCGGCGCATTCCAGACGGTCAGATCCGACACCGCGCTGCTCAATCAAAACAGGCCGCCTCTCCCATATCACTTAATCAGGGGTTTCGGATTAATTCCCGCAAATTGAGAGGGATTTCCGTGGATATGTGCTGCTGCCGATCGTGGTGTCGGCCTTTGCTTTTCCAAGTTTTCCCTTGCTTGCGTTTCTCATAAGGCATTAACGATGGCTTTGCCGAGGCATGCATTTAAAATGAATTTGCGCATGCCTTGGCAAATGTTGTTTCTTTTTGGTGATCAGGATCATATATCAATTAATGCGGAGCTTCATTTTTTAATTGAATAAGTTTTCATTATGAATTTTTATCTTTGAATATTTATATATTTTAGTGGGTATTTATTTACGCAGGGTGCTGGCACTGTAGAACCAAGTGTTGTTTCAGAAACTTGTAATTATCTTTGTATTTTATATGCTAAATTTGTAAATATTTTTATGATTATTTTTAAATATATATTGACGTCTGTATTTTAGACAATGTTCAGACACATGCACGGTGAATCTAAGTGATATAAATTTTTTATTTAACAATGATCAAATCAGAGATTTTTCTTGTGGCTTAAGCTCATCTCGGTTACGCTTGATTAGTCTCATATTGGGATTAGCAGAGATCATCTGAGCATCTGTGGAGTCGTAATGCTGTTGGCACTTTCACACAGATAATCAGCTGCGATGTCAGTTCCTGACTTTCGCCCCCCCCCCCCCCCCCCTTCTAACTACTGTTCTGCTCATGATCAAGAGACAAGCTGTCATAGTTTCATATTACCAGACAGTTAATCATTCAAGGAAAAGAAGAAAAAAGCTAATATCACAAGCCGGCCAGATGCATCTAGGGCGTATAGTGGGTTGCTTTCTCTGTGCTGGTAGCGGAACAAATTGGAGTTTCCCTGGTTGAATGAAGATACCCAAACACGGGGCGGCGTGGGAGGGATGGGAGCTCATTAGCTTCCTCACAGCTTTCCCATGGTCCTCCGCCATCGCCTGTCGGCTTTCGTTTCGGAAATTTCGGAAGACGCGCAGCAGTAATTTACCGTCATTTCTTCGAAAGAAGAGTTTTTCCTTTTTAAAAAAACAAAACAAATCAAAAGGCTCGGGGGTGGGGGGGGGAGAGAAATAGTGGAGATTCTTTGATGCTCATGTGGGATTCATTTCAGATTGTTCATTGAGCTGTTGTTAATTAACCTAATTAAGGCATGCTGGTGTTGCGGGTGGATGGGTGGGTGGGAGGAGGAGGGGGGGTGGTGAGAGAGATTTCTCACAGTTATGGTGGAATAAAAGACGTGTAATTAATGGAATCAGCCAGTAGGAACTGGGTCTCTAAGGCTGGATGAAATGGAATGTGACACTGCCCGCTCACGGAATTATCCCATCTCAGTGGTGCTAATTACGAGGATCCCCTCGCAAAATGGAGTCTTAAACAGAGCAAAGTGCCACAGGGCCCTCAAGCAAGGTAGCAGTCCTCCACACAGGCACAAAATGGATGACACAACACTGCTAGACGTGATTTTGAAATTGCCGTAACCGTACCCAGTGCCCGCTGGGGTACTCCTGTAGACGTAGTCGCTTCATTTGCAAACAGTGGCACAGAGGTAGTGTTTATAATCACCGTACTCCGCATTAAATTTCACGTTTCCATTTTACATTTCCATCCTTTTTCCTTTCCTTTTTTTTTTTTTTAGAAAAAAGTAGCCTCAGCCTGGAATGAATTGCTCAGAGCAAATTTACTAGAATGATTGGCATAGAAGACTCCGCAAGGCAAACTTGGGGAAACGAATGCTTCTGTACTCAACAAGCAGCGTAGCAGCTTTGGCTGCCAGGTATCAAAATGAGTGATTGATAAAAGCTGTTTGCATCAAATGCCAACAGCTCCACTGGGGAGCTTTCTAAACCCCGTCCCTGTCATGCTCTTCTGGGAGAAAGCGGTAACGTTTAATCCCTGTGTGTTCCTCTGTGTGTGCATGCACAGTTGCTTCTTGAGTTCATTCATTTTCTTGTCTGCGGTTTTTATTCATATTGGATCGGGAACCTCACGCAGCGCTTCTTGTTATCTGCAGTTTCTGCTCTGAGGTCACCCCGAGGCCTTCACTCTCTCTGAGCATGTTTTTAACCCTCTCCCTCCTCCAGACAGGTGGATAGACGGGCAGGCGAAGGGTTCATTTGTGCACTACACTCGTTTGTGTGTGTGAAACTATGATTATTAGGGATAAAATCCACTGCATTTTCCCCATGATTCCATGATGGGATCTGTTGAGTAAATGGCCACGCCGCTTTTTCCCTTGCCTTTTGCAGAAGATTTGGAAATGTTTAGGTTTGCTTGTGGCTTTGCTTGTTGGGTTTTGGATGGAGCCCCATTCCTTTCTCCCCATCTTCCAATCTGGCGACCAGAGTGACTGGAGGTCCTCTGGTTGCCCGTTTCCCCACACAGCTGTGATTTGGCTGCTGTGCAGAGCCGCCATTAGCCAATCAGTTGAGTGAAAAATAGCCACCCAAGGCAGGGTCTGGGTCCATGTGCGACAGTGTAGTATAATGTGTAAGGCACTGTTTTATGACCTAACGGTCGCTGGTTCAATTCCCTACACCACACTAGCCTTCCTGACCCATATGTAATTTAGCCATCATTCCTCCATCTAATGCATACTGATTTATGGTGTAACTTTACTGAAACACTGGCAAGCAGGGCATCATTTAAGAGGGAACGCAGTGTAAGATTAGAAAATGATGGATGTCTGGATCTCCTTGAGAAATTAATAGAGAGAGGTGTCCGCTTGTTTAGTCTAGAGAGATTCAGTCATTTGTTTATAGAAATAGCCTTAGCTGGAATTACCTCGAAAGTGTGGGAATGAAGTAGGTTAATGGTTTGCTTCTGAGAGTACAGACATTGTAATGATTGGAAAGAATCAAATTGCAGTGAATGCAGGTGTTACCCCCAACCCTGCCCTCCCCATCTGAGGCTAAAACATTTGCACCTTCCATAACCCCCCCCCACCCCAGACAGCTCTGCTCCCTAAACACCTCCTGCGAAACCATGGCAACACCAAAACCCTCGCTGTCCAATGGTCCCACTTAGAAGCAGGTTTTATTTTTAGCTCTTTCTTTGGCTGGGAAACGTTCTAAAAATAAAAGTAATCCAAAGTAATTAAGCCCAGCCCGTCATGATTCATGCGGCTCATAGGTCCATGCCCATGGCTTGATCCTGTCAGGTGGGTTCTACACAAACCTTCGCGTGGGTTTTTGGGTTCCTCCCATCAGTTTGACGGCTGTTTTTGTGTGCCTACATTCGAGTGGAGAGCACAGTGTGATCCTGGTGTATGTATTTTGAATGCGACCCAACAGTGGTGCATTTGGGGCTGTGGCAATGGCTTATTTCTGCAACCTTTAAAGCACCTCACCCCTGGGAGAGTACCACCTCCTTCCTCCTACTTCTCCACTGATCCAGGATCATTAACTGGCCCGCTGGTTCATCGCTGACCAGGCCGAGTGCTGATCTGAAATCAGCAAGGACCGCAGCGAGACCGGGGGATGTCATGGCCCTTTGTTCCCCCTGAACCCTGGCAGAATTGGTAGCATTCATGTTGCAAGACTCTAAATGAGATGCACCTGGCTCCCCACCCCCCCCCCCACCCTCCATCTGAAACAGTTCTAAGCTATTTGGGTCTCTGGGCATGTGTTTTTTCCTCTTTTTTTGCTGTAGTCTCCAGACAGATGTCTTAATTGACAACAGAGCCCAGAGCCATGCCATGTGGCATTATCGGGGATGAGTCAGTGAGTGCCACAGCGGCATTTCACCCTCAGAGCACCATGGGGCGGCGAAGGGGCATTTCGTCTGTCTGGGTTCGCAGACGGCTTGTTTGGTTTTGCGTACACCTAACGTCTGCCTGCAGCCGCACGTTTCGACCGTTAGAAAAGCACAAACTGGGCTGCTCTGGGAGTTATGAATATGGAGCCACTTTGCGGGGAATGCTGGTAATGTTAATAGCGCCGCGCGGCTAACACTAAAAGTCGTGCTCCCCTGATTTATTTCCCTCTGCTGTTTTGCAGCCATTGTCACTGAGTGATTGAAGTCCGGAGTGCTAATGGGCAGTTCAAAAGACTCCAGGCCCCCAAAGCTTCACTTCTCTCCTCCTGCTTTATCTGTCTTTCTTTCCCTCTTTCCCCTCTCAATTCAATTTAGATCAACTTGCTTTATTGCCGTGACAGAGAAACACGTGTGTCGCCAAAGCACCATATAAGAGACTCATAAATTCATAATAATGTTTCAGAAGATCAATGAATTGAATACGAATGAGATCTACAAGCTAAAAGACTAAAAACTTTGAGATAAATGTGCAGAATAGGCATCATTTGATAATGAGCAGTAAGACTATGAAAGCCATTACTGAAGTCCTGACATAAAGCTCTTATAAATGCAAGTCAACCAACTGCCTGATTTTTCTTTTTTATGTTTGACCCCCCTGTTCCCATCCCCAGTTTGTAATGCTGAAAGAGTCATTTTATCGGTGCTCCTTGCTCTCCTCAGAAGCATGTGATGTCAGACGCCACTTCTGACACTGCAGTGTGCATGTTGGACTCACACGGGCAGAGGAACTCGCCCAGCTAATAAGAGCGATGTTTGCGTCACATTTTTCATATTTTACAATGATGGACTTGTGGAGAGGATGATTTAAACAATGTAGTTGTGGAAATGCATATAAACCGAGGTGCTATTTATTTTGTAACATCTTGGCCATGTACCAACGGTTGTAGCAATCCCACTGCCGTTTTGAAATGGAGAACTATTGTGCTGTTTCAGGCTATCCAAACTCCAGTGCTTAGGGCATGGAGTTCACATTTATCAGAGCCAAAACAAAAAGGTCTTTACACACCTGGGTGAAAGCAAATTCAGTAAAATGAAGCACAGCCACTACCTGAGACGGCACATTCGCTACAATCATAGTTTCTAGGTCAGTTTGGAGGTGGTGGTTGTAGTATAATTGCAGTGTATACGGTAGTGGTGTACCAATAGTGAGCATTAGCTAACTCGCTATCGTTTCTTCACACTGATTTAAAATGTAGCTAGCTTAGCCTCATTGCATTCTGCCAGTTTTGCAACGTCTAGCAGGACATCTCTCTTCGGATCTCCATCTCGTGCTGATCCCCGTTAATTCTCCCCCTCTTTGCCTGTTCCCTGTCCTGTGGACTCATAGCAGGCTCAAAATTGTATGGCTGTGGTCCTTCTTGTTCATAATTAATTATGTGTTTAACCTTGTCTGTCTACACTGTGGGATTAGTCTTTCTAGCTGGAAACTGTGTTGCAGCTTTTTTTTCTGTAGGGACTCTTGTATGCTAATTCACATCATCTGGGTTTTCCACTGCAATCAAGTTGGGTGCGGCTAATGGCATTACAAAACTGTCCAGCTGTAATAGTGTCAGTTTTTCCAGAAATGTATGAAATCGCTTTGCTACATTATTTCCCTGTTTCACTGAAGATAACCCAAAAATGATTTGACAGGCGGATTTGTGGGTGTGTGACCAGCAGGTGTCGCCGGTGAGCGGTGAGACAGTGTTAATCCCGGCTGACTGAAACCCTCCCATACATGGGAAGCACTAGAGCCTATAGGGCGCTGCCCTGTGTAGCTGCTGGCCGGTCAGTGCTGGTACGGTCCTGTTTAGTTACCAGGTCATCGGGCCCGTCCATGCACTAGAACAGTGCCTTAACTGGATGAGCCACCCAGCAGCCCTGCCTCTACTGCTCTGAGAGGCCTCTGTCTATGTCTCTCGCGCTGTCCGTTTCCCTCTCTCTACCAGTCCTGTAGGCTACCGGGCCTTACACTCACTCACACACACAAACACCCACACACACACACACCCACACACACCCACACACTCGTTGGTCGCTGGCTCTGCTCTGAGCCACACACGCGGACTGAGCGCTCGAGTCATCCTGACATAAAACATCAATGAGCCGGGTGAGGTGGGGGGAGCTTCAGAGCGGCCCGCCCATGCGCTCGCAGACCCCGTTAGACCCCGTTAGGGCCCTGACCCTCCGGAGCAGCCGCTTGATTTAGGGACCCTCCCGCCCGTCCCTGTATACACGCCCTGGGCCAGGCTGGGCCTGCCCCGCTGACCTGCTGCTCCTCTGCCCTCTCCCCCTCGTAAATGTGGCAGACCCATGCAGCCCAGGAATGTTAATGGAGAGGAGTAACGGGCCCACACCGAGGAGGTGACAGCCAGAGGAGGAGGAGGAGGAGGAAGAGTGGGGTCTCCTGCTCGAGGAGGATCGGTGACAGGGGTCCCGTTCCAATGAGTTACGGGCCGGGCCCGCCGTCCCGGAAACCCGACCCCGTGTGTGTCTGTAGGTGCCGACAGCCCCCTTCCGCTCGGTTTGATTCGATTTTGTGACGTTTGGTTTCAGTGGCATTTTAAAACAGCCGAAACGGTTGCGTTTTATTGTGGCAACGGAGGACTTTTCGCCAGGTTACAGACTGGAGGAGCGCACCCGGCCTCATTCCCATGAAAGGGAGAGGTCGAATAGACTGTGTGAGACAACGATACACTTGTCTGTTTCGAAACTCAGGTATTTGTATTTCCATTGCTGCTGAAATTGGACGATGACTTGAAAAGGCCTCAACTGCAACCAATTTATCAGACTACTTTTCTGTAATAAAAAGTTTTACCTGTATAAATAATTTTTTCTAACTTAGTTTTTCATCTGTCAATTCTGTTTTACATTTAATATCGCAGTGGCACAAAGCCACACCATTAATAAAAAAAACTTAAAAAACCAGAGCGGTGTCAGGGCTCAACAATGAGTGTCTGCTGGCTCAGGGCCTCTATGAGATTGGTTTGGCTAGGTGATTAAAGTAAATCTTAGGGTATTGGCCCGCTACAACTTTATTATAACGTTTCTGTAGCTATGCTTGCTTATCAATAACTAATGTTACAGCTTGATCATTCATTAATATTTGCACCGATGCCTTATAAATAACTAATGTTGCAGTCATCCTTTCTATACTGAATAACTAAACCTAAACCTCACTGCTTGGTCATTCATTAATGTTTGTACTGACTAACATCTCAACTGGTTTGTCACAGGCTACTTACTTAAAAGATAAAACAGCTATGTACTGAAGACTAGTTAACATTAAAACAATAATGGTAGCTGTCTAGCTAACTGCTCTACCTTTATTTATTGCTAGCAAGCTAAGTGATTAAGAGGATGAACTAATTAGATATTAGCTGACTATGTTACCGTGACAATTTTATCCTTGGTTAAGCTGCAAGCATCTCGTCTTGAAATGCGACATCCACAGGCAAAGTGCAGTAGAAGTCATCCATGATGTCTAACATTTCTCATCTATGATTGGCTGAAACTGCAACTAAACCGCAAGTAACCAAATTTTTTTGGTACCAGTGCTGTAGATTGGCTTTCTGACTCTTTTTATTGCAAATAGTCTGTATAATTTCCTTAAAAAGTGATTGTGTTTATTTTGGCAGCTGGGCCAGTGGAAATGTACCTGGGGCAAGTAGAACACTGACCTACTGGCTCGACCGGGCCAACAGAAAAAATCCTTAACGCAGAGCACTGGGTGTCATTGAGTCGTGACTCATACATCTGCTGGGTTCGCTTTGACATCAGATCTATTTATGACATCAGGGGGAGAGAGCAGAGAGTGTCCTGGCCATGACAGGAATTAACAACCAAAACATTTGACCGTGAAACGCGATCCCATGTCAGAACCTGTGGCGTTCAGCGAGCGCCCGTGACTGGTGCGCCCGCCCGCCCGCTCGCACGTTTCCCGACCCGGGAAGGGCGTCTGCAAAGGGCAGCGCCGGGGGGGGGACTGTTGTCAGGCGGTCGGGGGGAGTCAGAGCACACCTCCGCCGGGCTGGACTCCACCTGAAGCCCAGGCCCGCTCCGGGCCTCCAGCCTGTGGGCTGCCTGTCACGCTCCCGTCTGACAGCACAATTAAGCCCAGGCTCTGGTATGCTGCGAGGGACGAGGCTAGGCTAGGCCTCAGACATACCAGGCACATCACTCCCCCCCCCAAACGCAGGGGCGGTCCGAGCGGGAAGCGCCGTGACTGATGTGAGCGGGGGCAGGGGGCCGGGGGCCGGGGGGGGCGGGGGTCTGGTGTCAAGATGGGGTCTGATAAGGCCAGCAAATTCTTCGCAGCCGCAAAAGGGAAAATAAAAGGCGCAAAAGCCCACCCCGAAATTGTGAGTCGTTTTGTTAGCGGCTTGCTCGCTGCTAATTCACCCTGTTTTATCTGATCGAGCCCCAGATGAAAGGCCGTGGGGGGGAGGGACGGGCACTTAGGGCTGCAGAGTGTCCTAAACGGTCCAGAGCAGGATTTTTGTTTTGTGGAGGGTGTGTAAAGGAATGGGACGGGGGGGGATGGGGGGTTGGGCACTCTGGAGCAGATGCGGCATGGCCGGCCGGTAGCAGCGGTGCTCGTGAGGCTAACCGGCGGCTAATTCCCGTGCTGGCTGGCGGGTGATGAATGGATCCAGTCTCGCAGGACGCCGGGGGGCTGGGGCATCTGCAGGCGCGGGGAGTCCAGGACCAGCGGGGGGAAGTCGTTAAGCGTCATTACCCCAATAATCTACCCCCAGATTCCTTGCAACTCTCCCAATTGCTGAGTGGTGGGGGGTGAGGGGGGGTTAAGAGGGGGGTTATGTGGAAAAGGAGCCTGTTCTTGTATAAGGTGTCACATGCATGCCTGACAGAGCAGAGCTGGATCCCCTCAGGCCAGGTGCAAACACTAAATCTACAGCCCTTGATGCCTTTAAAAAAATTCAATTATCCCCGTGTGGTGTGCATGGGCACAGGTGTCAAGGGGCCACTATGATTGGCTGATATGTCCTTTTTTTATGAACTCTAAAAATGGGTTGAGCAATCGTGTTATTAGTAGTGTTGCTATGAAGCCAGTGGTTGACAGCGTATGATGGCTCCACCCCTTATGGGGTTCATGAAGATGCACTTTCCCATAATGGGTTGTCAGTATCGCTTTGCTGAACTTCAGCTGCTCTGGACTGGACTGGTTCCAAGCTTCTCTTTTGTAAAAACAGTCAAGTGATTCTCTGTCTGGTGAGAGTAAGCACTGTTGGTCACCAGAGGTTTGTGGACAAGGAGGATGGAGGTCAACGTTATAAATCTTTAAATGTATGTTTTACATTCAGCCGATACAGAGTTTATTCATTTTGACACGGATTTGTTTTCAGTGTACTCTCCGGTTTGAAAACTGGAACAAACCAGGCCAAAGTTTTCCCCCGCACTCTTCTGGCTTTGCCACAGTCACATCTCAGTTCCTTTGGCTCCCGTCCCTTTCCAACAGCTAATTATACATCATCCTGCAGAAATTCTAAAAATATTACTTCTGTCCCAGAGAACACACATGTTCTACTGTTGTGGTTATTGCAGTAAAAACTTCAGTGGAAGAAAACTGCCTGATTCTGGCTTTGTTCATTCTGCCATTTTCTCTTGAAGTTCCCTTTGTCACTCTCACTGTTTCCCCCCCATGGCTCTTTCAGAATGGCCTTTCTAAGTTTGGCTGTAGCTTCTAAATCAGTCAGCTGCCTCTGCAATGAATTTGGTAAAGTTCACCTGAGGTAGGACCCTTCCCCTGGTACAGATTTTTGGCTGGACCGCAACAGTGGGGCCAGCCCTACAAGCGTGAATGTCTGTGACTGACTGAGTGAGTGACTGAGTGAGTGATGAAGTTACACCATTGGTCGGCCGAGTTACGAAGTCACACCATTGGTCGGCCGGATCACGTGTGTTTTAGGTCCAGCCATATACTAGGTTTTAACCTGGTCTTGTTATTGTTCAAATTATTTTCGTTCAAATTTTTGTTCAAATACATTTCCATATCAGTTGCGGTTCCTCTGAACGATTTGATAAGGAATGTAAAAGAAGAAAGGAATTCTGGGATAGGGTTCGGTTGGACGTACGAAGCGCAGGACTGGGCTGACAGGCTTCAAAGCTGATTATGAAACGCTGAGTTCTCTTTCAGACCCAACGCCTTTCCCTGGGGTACAGACCTCTAAAGCTCGTTGTTCTCCAGCAGGGGAACCTGGGCTGCCCTTTGAGCCGTGAAGGCGTTCCGCGGGGGCCGGCCGCCCCATCTGTATCTGTCGCTCGGCGCTGCCGCGGGTGGACGGAGTAAAGCGGCTTTAGCGCGGGTTTGATTGAGGTGTCAGAGGCCTGACCCCGTTGCCGGTGTGATAAGAGGCAGACGCGAGGGGGTAGGGGGGACTCGGGGGGGCCGTCAGTGGGCCACATGATGGGATTAAGGCGGTCCAGGGCCCCCCTGAGGAACGGCGCAGTGACAGGCGGCCGCGCTGTTAACACCTCTCTTATCAGCGGGCCTCTGCTGCTCTGGCGGCCTGCTCCCGCCGTTCCGTCCCAAAGCCGCCGGGGCCGGGACCGGCCGCCCGGGCAGGGAGGCCGCGGTACAGCGCCCGCTATCAGGGTCGAATGGAGGGAAAGGTGCCCACTCAGTGTCGCAAGCTGGAGGGAGGGTGGTTGGTAACTGTGAAGTGGTAGGCTGGTGTAATGGAGCCCAGCATCTCCCTGTTCCCTGTCCCTGGTCACGCTGCTGTAACTTCTGGGGCTCTGGAGTCAGTCACCAGGCCGTGCCTGTCCTGCTGTCCGTCGCCTGCCTGCTTTCGGCTGGGCCCACGTTCATGTCATTTGGCTGTCTGAGACTCTGATGAGCCTGGAGGCATAAAGGTGCCGCTCTTGCTGTATGCCAGTGAGGCCCTCTCTCTGGGCCCTGTCTGTGACTCTGATGAGGCTGGAGAAAAGGTGGCGCTCTTGCTGTATGCCAGTGAGGCCCTCTCTCTGAGCCCTGTCTGTGGAGCCCTCGGGTGTGCAGTGCCCACATTGCGCATCACCCCCTCGTTCGGCCTCCATGTGGTGCGTAATGGCTTTGCATTTCTTGAGTCAGTGAGCCACTGCCTTGGGGAGTTCCTGTGCCTCATGAGCCCCCTGCAGCCTGATGGCAGGGCCCGGAAGAAAAACACATCCGGAGGTGACTGTGGAAGATATCACATAAAGGGCTTATAAACTTGCTGGGTGTGGAATTACTGTTGCAGTTTAAATAGACTAAGAAACATAATGGGAATTACATGAACGATTTGTATGCTGCAATGTCAACATGGCTCAGGTCTGTGTGAGAGGTCAGTTCTCTGAAGAGTGGGCTTACAGGCCTCTTTTCTCCATTATCTGTCTCTTCCTCACGGCTTGTGGAGATTCCCGCATCTGGAAGCCTGCGTTCCGTTTGCCTCAGACACCTCCTGCTACTCTCTTACTCATTTCCCACTGTTCCTCTGCCCTGTGTGACGCGTGTGACCTGTCTTTCTGGGTTCCCTCTCAACATCTGAGGTCATCGTCTACTTCCTTCTGTCCTCATAGCCCATCTCTGTAGCTCTGCTATCTCTTCAGTCTTTATTTCTCTTCTGGTGAGTCCACCGCTTTCTTGTGCTCTGCTGTAATGAAATGGAGTTCCTGCTCAGCATGTGGACTATCAGGGAGGTGCATCCTTTTAATGTTGTAGGGGTGGGGGCAATGGTCTATTGCTAGCTTGTTACCTGAATGTCTGGAATAATGCCTATTCAAAAATCAGGTGAAATTTACACTTGCACTGTAATTATCATGATGTACCTATCTGTTATACCTCCATTATAATGAAACTATATTGGGCATACGTATTTAACGTGTACAGTTAAATTGAAGTCCGTTATTGAATCTTAACTGGAGTGTGGGGGGCCCCGCCACACAGTTTTTCCTAGCGCTCCAGAAGTACTAAAGCGGCCATGTCGCGTCCAAGAGGAAAGTGGGGTCAGTGGGATTACATCAGGCCGTTCTGCATGCCGGCCAGTAAAAGCAGGCCAGTGTGGAGCTGTGAGGAGTCGACTGCATTCACAGCTTTCTCATTCCGCCGGTTTACTAGGGGCTTGTATCCTTCTTACACATAGGATTAAAAAGAATTAAACAATGGAAACAGATGCTCTGTGAGTAATAAAAACCACTGCTGACAGATAATGGGGATACTCCAGACTTCTCAAGTCAGCGCAACATGTATTTACTGTATATCCACTTATATTTGTTCTGGTGTATTTTTATAGACGGAAATTAATGTAACTTGAGTTTCTTGATTTGTTTCTAAAATTGTATTTGTATGTGTTACTGTTTGATTTTACATTTTGGATTATATTGGCCAATAACATTAGTATAATAACGTAAGTTTTACATCCCCTGGACAAAGGCAACAGCAGTTGCAGTATTAATACTAATAGTACCAATATTAGTGCTAATAGTAATAACCCACTGTTGGGGTTTTATAGCCATTATAAAGAGACTGCAGGTGGCCTGGTCTGCTGTCTCTTTTGCTTTCCTCTACCACAGCCTGCAGACCTCAGGCCTGCATTCAGACCCTTGGCAGCAGAAAACGGATCCTCTCTGACTTCATAAAAACTCTGTGGTGGGTTTTTTTTTTTTGGGCGTGTTTTGATATGCGCCTTAATTTACTGCAGGCCTCCAAACGGCGACACGCAGCCGCAGCTGCGCGGGGGTCGGGGCGATCGGTGACCGCGCGGCGAAACGGGTCGCGGCGAGACGGCGGACCCTCCCGGCCCCGGCGGCTTTTTACGCCGCTGAGCCCGATAGCGGCAGCTGAACCGGAGCGGGGCGGGGCGGGGCGGTCCTGCAGGGGAGGAGCGATAAAGCACTCTGACTCCGTCTGCGCGGCTGCGCGGTTTTACGACCCCGCCGCGGCGGCCCGACGGCCTTTAATCAGCAAACGGGATCTGTGTGGTCGGTCGGCCGGCCGGTCGGCCCGCTGCGAGAGAGCCTCTCACCCGCGTCTGCGCTCTCCTCACAATGCGTACTCTGTGGAGGAGGCCTTCACTTTTAAACTTCATGTAGGTTTGCTGGAGGTGCAGTTCAGACACACTGCTCTCAGGCTGTAGGCAAATTGGAATGATTTTGCTTTTTTCTCTTTGTTCTGAAGAATATTTGCCCTCCCTTTTTGTTGCTATTTTTAATTGAGAACAGAACATGGAATAAAATCCGGTGATAAGAATTCAGTTTGAATTTATGTGTGAAATTTCCTGCACGATATTTAACTTTAATAGTTTCTTTAATAAAAAGAAAAATGAAAATTTTGACAAGATAAAAACATGATATAACGACTTGTTGTGAGGAAGAAAAAAAAAAATCCTTGTTTGGATTTTATTGTCATTTTTTTAAGTACCGTTTTCCTATTGCGCAGAACAAAGACATTCTCCGGCAGTTTTGGCTGTTTTATGTTCCTGTTGTATTGCAGCAGTAATGCACACGAGTGCCCTGTAGGTTGAGGGCTGGGGAGAAGAGGCAGAGTTCACTGAGTGCGGTGTGGATGCGGAGTGTGACTAATATGACCCCACCGCAGCTAACTGCTCTAGACTTACACAAGTGCACTTTATGGACACCAAGAATCCTGGTCGAAACATTAGCTTAATAAACACCATTTGGGACTTGAAAAGCGTGCGGTGACTTTACTGTATGCGGTCTCTGCTTTAATGCATTCAAGTAATTAACTGCAGCTTTTTGAAGTCCTCACTCAAAACAACGCAGGAATGTTCCATGAAACAAATTTAAATGTATCGGAATTGCATTTTTTAATGATTTGAGAATGCACTTTGTGGGCACTATTTCAAGGTGATTTAACTTTTGCTTAAATGTAGCTAACATTTACAGAGTAACTATCTGTTCGAAAATAAATTTGTATTCGGTGCATGTTCATATGTAAATACTCTTGAAAAGATCAATATGACTGTACTAAATCTAATGTACTAATATAGGGTTGTTTTAGTGTTTACTTATTTAATTTTAAGTAATTGTACCAATATTTAAAAAAAAAATGTGTTTCTGTACATGATGACCTTTTCTTAAGGTAATTTCAAATTGTTAGCATATATTTATCCACTTTTGCACCTACATATAAAAAGCATAATATTTTACAGGATGTCTGCACGCCTGCACGGTTTGTTTTCCCAAGAACGATTTGTAAAATTGCCTTTCTTCATTATTTTTTTTTGAAAAATGTCATATTTTCCAATGATTATTTAACAAATCAAAACTGAAAAGCAAAGAGCATGGCGTCATACTGTACTGTAGAAATACAGGCAGATTTTCCCTGGAGAAGTGTTTCACACGAACGTTTACGCTTTTCAGAAATGGCACGCGTTTTCAGAAGGGCGAGACGAGCTGTGTGCTCCGGAAGCGTCAGGACGGGGTGCGCTGTGTACTGGGACGAGGCCGTGTTTGTGAACGGCTGCGTATCGCACGTCGCCGCTGACTCGCTGCCTCGGGTGTGGCTCAGCGGGCCGTTTGTTGCTCTGTGCGCTGGGCCGCTGCCGTGCGCTCGCTGCCGTGCGCTCCCTGCCGAGCGTCGGCCTGTGAGTCGCGTTCGTTCCCGCCGCTGTTGTGCTCTCCCGACTCCGCTGCGCGTGCGTGCGGAGCGTCTTTTTGTGTGTCCTGTGGAGGTCCGCGGCTGCCGTTGTTCAGAGAGTGCTGAGCTCACACACAGGAGCGCCTCTCACACCATGACCCGTGTCCCTACGGGCAGGCCCCGGGGGGGCACTCAGAACGATGCCACCCTCCATTTCCCTCCACTCCTGTTCATTCAGAGGTCTGCACGCACACACATGCAGAGCACGGCACTTACAGCAAATATTCAGCCCGGAACTGTAACTCTCCATACAATCACTGTAATCTGCATGCATTGAATATACTACATTATATGCTGTATTATGATTTTTGTAGACACCTCTTTCAGAACTTTATATATATAGTCATAAATTCACACAATTGATAGAAATTACTTTAAATGACAGATAACATTTCTTACAAATGACCACACTGAAATTCTGAAAATGCCCGTTCCCTTTATATGTGTGCAGGCAGGCCTCATACCGCGTGCTCATTGGACTCCGTAGTCCGACAGTGTGAAAACCTCATGCTTATTTCTCCTCCTGCGTTCATTTATTTAATAAATGGAACGCACGGTTAAAGCAGCTGAGCACTAGCTGAACGCTGCCCATAAACAGCTTAAGAGAGGCGTACCGAAACCAACCTGTACCGCAAACCTCAGGCCAGAGGTGAGAGATGGGTGGTCCGGGATGGGTGAGGTGGCGTGGGGGGGGGGGAGGGCGTGCTCCTCGGACGGCCATTTTTTAAAGGCGTCTGTTTGACATTCCGCAGCCTTAATCTTTTGTGTTATTTCCTGCTCTACTTACAGTTGTATATGCCTTATCCATCGCGGATTACTTCCCAGACAACCTGTTTTTCAGGCGGCTCGTAACGGGAAGGCCCGGCTGACCTTTTTGCTGGTTACTTGTGACATCGCTGCCCCCGTGTGGCCATTAGCCACACTGCGTGCCTCCGCCGGTGGGGCAGGAAGCCTTGCCCAGGTGTTGGTGTGGTCACTTTGAATCACACAGGCAAAGGAAGGAAAGTACACAGCCCAGGCACGGCAGCAGTGCACTCCTGTTTGGAAAGAAGTGGTTAAAATGCTGTTTTTATTGGACTGCCAAGTACCGTAAACAGAGTTCAGAAAAAACCCACATCACAGAAACGCCGTTGTGTGTTCCTGTGTACCTTTGACTGGGTGACACCTCTTACATGCTTACTGCAGTTTGGGTCGTTGCGACTGAGGGGTGACCTCACATATGCTAAACAAATTTAAATCGGATTACTAGCTTTTTGAAGTTGGAAGATTGATTGCGCTCTTTGAAAATTTTGTTGAAGATTTCACATACACGTACATTTCTCTCGTGAGGTCAGTGCCGTGGTAGTTTTTCTGACCCGCTCTCATTAGATATATATGTATTTTTATTGTAAATAAATTTGATATCAGCGGCAGTACCTCACGTTACAGCAGATGAAAATCCAAAGCTGGCCTGAGGAAATGTCTGCTTCCTGTGGGCAGCGCGCGCAGACGTGGGGCTAGCGGGGGATTGGGGTCGCGCGGTGCGGCAGCGACCTCAGCGAACGCGTCGTGCCAGTGAGACGTTCGCCCTGCATTTAAACACTTGTGTCCAGAATTCAAACGCGGATCGGCCCGGTCAAACCCAGTCGCTGTGCGGAGGGCAGGACGGAGCAGAGTAGAGGACTGCGGTGTGTTTCACAGTCCTGTCCATACACAGTCCTGTGTGCCTGTACACTTCCCCAACACTCTCACCCTCCCACACTGCCTTACATACATCATAGGACTGTAAAATGCGAGTATAAGTCTCTGTAGTCTGTTACTTCTCTCTGGAAACTACTGGAATAAAACCACACTTGTAGATGTGTGTGTGTGTGTGTGTGTGTGTCCATGCGTGCACGCAAGTATGTGGATGTGTTTTCTTTTCTCTAATTGCGTCGTTATAGCTTGTTAGGAATTATTGGAGCAAATATCTGTTACTTGGACGTGGGAGAGCCGCACTTTTTTCCTCACGGAGCCGATCCACTTCATGTAAAACATTTACATTCCGGCCTCGTTCAGAACCGGGAACGGGTCCGAGTCCTCAGCGCGCCTGCGGCCCGCTCGCGTGAACGCGTGCGGAGCGATGGAAAATCGGGGAAGGGCTCCAAGGAGAACGCGCCCCGCTCCAGCCCGCGCGGGAGCAAGCGTGTAGTTATGCATCACACGCGCCCGTCTGTGTGAAATTCACAAACACGCACCTTCCGGGTCACTGAATTTTTCGCAAACGGGGGGCCAGAGAAGGAAGAATATCGTCGTTTAGGAGAGCTTTGCTCTGCAAATAAATATTTGGCGAAGAAAACCTTGGGAAATGTGTTAAACACGAGCAGGGGGTAATTTTCTACTCAAATAAACCTCTCTGTGGTTTTGGGGGTGTGCACGTGACTCGTCTGTGACATGCCAAGTGCGGAGTGGGTCGGAGCGGTGTGGTTGAGCAGCCCGGCACGCTGATCTGAGATCAGCTTGAGAGAAATTGCCACTGTGGGTCTACGCAGGGGGGTGTTGTCGTTGGAAGAGGCCGGGGAAGAGTGAATTATGACTGTTTTTGTTTCACCAGGAGTGTGTAGGTTTTAAGTTCTCAACTCGCTCTTTTTACACGTGCACTCCTGGTTTATTCAGCAATATCATACTGTATTAGGTTTCTCTCAACAAGGTTAAATACATAACCAAAGCCAAATGTTTTCAATCCTGCTTGTATTAATCCCTTTGTATTAGGGAAACAACCATTAAACAATCATTAGTGGTAAATTTGGTCCTCTAACAGTCCAAATTTATAATGGTAGCATCTTTTCCTCTCTGGAAAAAAACCCACAGCAGTGGTAGCTTGGCTACGGTTGGGCTCGTGGCAGGTAGAGCTGTGTAACTGGAGTCTCGCATACGCACACTTTATTTGGTCTGTAACTCACTGAGCTAACTGCCGTTTGGTTCGGGCTGCTGAGCACAGACCCGCTCGGGTTACTGTTGCAGAGTAGCGCATGAATCCCATCTCACACAAACATTTCATTTGTGAGGGATAGCCATGTGTCAGTGTGTTTAACCTAAGCATATAGCTGTATATAGAATCAAAAACCTTTTTTTAATGCACAGATTATTTTTGTAATCTTAAATTTTTGAATATCTTTTTTCTGTTCTACTAGTATTCTGTTCTTAAAACGTATTCATTCATTTTTATAGCAGTTACTTAGTTTTAACAGCGAGCTGGGAATTTCTGGTATGCAGTGATCAGGCTGGATGGAGTTTACAGTGTATTCTTCAGTATATATGTCTTTAGGGTAGAATAATATCTGTAGTTTGTACGACATTGTTAATTCATTTTCTAAATTGCATCAATTTCAGAGAGGTTACATTGTTACACACTTGCATGGGCGGTCATTGTGTGCTTAGTCTTTACTTCTACTTTCATTTTATTCATATTTAAATCAAAGCTATGTTTGAAAGGTGTGACCACAGTATTCTCTGTATTCTTTTGAATGGTTTTGTAGATGCTGATCCAGCACCCTTTTCCCATTTACACTGAAATATTACCATCTGCATGTATGTCTCTTTACTGTGTGTACTGTACATTTGCAGTGAGCACTGTAGTTGACATAATCAATCTAATTGGAGCTGGAGTTGAACACTTTTGCCGCTGCTATGCTATGTATTTGGATCTGGACATATGGACATATACTTGATAATATGGTATGAAATATTATTATATATAAGATATATAAGTATATGTGACTTCAACTTAGTAAGTTAACTAAACTTTTAATTTTGTTAATCTAACTCACTTTTATTAGGTATGCTCAGCTAACTTTTAAGTAGGGCAAAATTATGAATTTGCACGTTACTTCATTTAAGTGTAAAAATATTTTTTATTATTTCTGCATGTTACAAATACCAATATTGTCTAATTTATATATTATATAAAAATAAAATTGTGTGCAACCACTGTCCATATTTTTATATGGTAAATGTAAAGACTGAATTTTAAAACCTCATTCAAATACAGATGTATTTAAAATCACTTTGTTTTCTAATGAAAGGAGTTTGCGCATGTAAGCTTACAAATCACATTTTGCACCACTGGACAAATGTAGCTATTTGTACAGACAAACTGTATGAAAGACATGTACATATTAGCAAAAACTGTCCGTCAATATAAGTAACTTCATGTAGCTGAAACCTATAGTAAGAAGCAAACAACAGCACATCTACATTTAGACCAGTAATTTGTAAATATATATATCTGTAAGTGTAGGATGGCTTTAGGTATTCTTACTGGAGGGCTTCACAAGCTCAAGAGCCCCGTGTTGTCTCTTATTCTCAGTACAAAATGACTGCCATGCTTTACACATGCGGAATTGAGCGCATCTTTGAATGTCAGCTTTGCTTTTAATTACATTTTTGTTGACTAGAACAATTTCAGTAAATTTCCCATTGGGGAATAATGTAATGTAAAATCAAGTAATGTAAGCAGAAAAAAATTAGTAATATGAAATGTACCGAATTAAAATTTTTTTTGAGTGCTGGGCTGACGTTTGCTTGGATATATAAAATGGACTTCACTTTTATGAATGTTACCTCTGTCCAGTCCATACGCTTTGGCAGAGATTTAATGTGCCTGAAGTCCAAGGCTTTCCCTTCTGTCCAGTCTCCACGTCAACTCCCACCTCCTTCTCCAGCTGACGCTGTGAACTTAGCAGATTTAAGCTTAGTCTCCCCCTCCTTTCGGTTTTTGGCTGATCTGATTTCACAATATCAAAGTTTGGAATTGGGTCTTTGTCCCAAATAATAAAGACTTACGTTCACCAATGACAAGCGTTCCGCATGCTTATATTTCAAGGGAATTTATCATGCTGAATGCAGATATTAAAGGTTAGCGCCACTCCCACGGTTGCCACGTACATATTGAATAGAATCTCTGAAAATGGCATTAATTTCCTTTATCAAACATGCTTTCCAATAAAATATTTCTTGATTCAAGATAAAGTTGGTTTCCTCAAAGCATTTTGACCGAGTAAAACAATAAATAATGACACTGAAATGATCATGACCAGAAAGCATGCTATATATAATGTTCAAAGCAAGCATGTTATAATTGCAGTAGTATTTTATAGGAGTCTGTACTGGAGTTTGTCAATGTCTAGTTTAATGTTGGATCGTATAAATTCAATGCTTGAAATGTTTTCCCTCAAATTTGGATGTGATTTATGATTTTTATATATCTTTTGATTTTGTCTGATCTTGTCCTGTTTGTCTCACAGCACTTTTACCGGAGACACCTGACTGGGTAGAAACCTTTTTTTTTTTGTAAATGTACTTATTTTTTATATAAAAATGGACATTTCTTTGAGGGGAAATTCATATGCTGCAATTCCTGGTTTGAGCGAAATCTTGTATTTTTCTTTAATATACATTTAGTGGCTAACCACAAGCAGTCAGTGGTATAGTTTTCTAATGTCTCCCTCCAAATTGGATCAAATTTGATCGGTTCCCCACAAACAGTATGTGTGTATGTAAAGCATGTGAATACCAATGGTCGTCGGAACAACTACGAAACACAGGTCCAGATAAGGTCCAGTTTTCATAAAGTATCAGTTATTCATAGCCTTGAACCTCAAGTCTCGTTCACGTAGCAAGCATTGGCTTAAAGTCAGCAAAGTTATGGCAAGTCATAAACTAGAAGTGAGACATGATATGATACACGAGATATGATAAAGAGCCTACAACATCAAGATGACAATACACATGCAACATGAAAGTGCTGGAAGATCAAGATACAAGTGTTTTCAGCCCACGGTATGAATGGCTGCCATCAAACAATATTTTCCCAGGTGCAAACTGAATTGCTACAGAAATATATTTGTTCCATCCTCAGTTAAACTTCTAGCTTTATAAGTTTACATCGCCTCCCCCAGTATACTCTCTATTATTAAGGTATTCATTTATTATGGTATGCACTGTAAACTGTAAAATTATAATCAAGCAGGCTTTGGGGATATAGCCTGGCAAATCAATGATTAGGACAGGGCTGAATGGGATACAGTGAAATAGGTTATGACTATGGTTAAGTACCCTCCTTACCTTTTATAATATTGTTTTTTGTGAAATGTGTGTTTCTGTATTTTAGTGCGACTACTATGGCGATGCAGTTTGGGATGCATTGCTAACGTCTGTATGTAAAGATCTATCTGTAGATCGATCTGTAATTCTGCGGCTATCAATTGGTCAACAGAAAAGAGTACATCTCTGATTTGAGCAAAGCTGGCGCGGTATTGGAGTCAAGTGGCGATGGAATTACCATGTGCATGAGAAGTAGCAGCCTGCGTCTTTTAGTGTCCAGTGCTTTCCTTTATTATTTATTATGTTTTATATATATTCCTACTATTGCGGTTGTGCCGAGGGCCCACCGGGCCTGTCTAGTTTCAGATTTACTCCCCCAATTAAAAGCGAGCGACTGGGAGAGATCAAATGAATCCAGGCCTGATATATGCAGTCGTTTGATCTGAGTGTTTCATGACTCTGGCGCTGGAGCTGGAGGCTGCAGCTCGCTGTTTGTGCTCCGGACTCCACCGGCCTCCCCAGCAACGTTAAGGCTGCGTAACCGCTAAACGCTGCGCCCCGCTTTCTGAACCGCTCCCGGACCTAGCCGGGCCTCAACGGAGCACGCGCCGCTCGCCGTTTCGGGAATTCTGGTTGCTTCCGCCGCCGTGTCTCCAGGCGGGGGGGTGGGGGTGGAGGAGGGCGGGTCACGGACAGAGAGTTGGCTTTACGGGCTGGGAGCGGCCGACGCGATGCGCGGAGTTGGCAGCCAGAGATGTAATCGGGAACACAAACGCATTAGACGCAGTTCACCGCCGGGTGAGCCAGGAGCCCCCCGCTCTTATCTCCCGGCTCCCTGCGCTGTCACTGACCTGCGCTTCCCACAGCCAATCCCGGCCCGGCCTGTGAGGGGCCCCAATCCTCCCACCCCCTCCCCGATCCTCCCACCCCCTCCCCAATCTGTCTACACTTGGCTCACCTACTGTCTTCTCAACATTTTTAACAACACAACACAAATATAAATGACCAATAAGTAAAACTAAAAAGGGGCCTGTTTATAGCCACAATACCTTTAAATATCTGCTCTCTCCACTGTTTTAACGGGTGTCCTTGAATCAAGGCCAAATGCTACATGAATGATCACTTTTAAGCACCTTTTGTTTGATCTAGGTTTCAAGGATGTGGTATGGTCATATTATATACTTGGAAAGAGCTGGATAAGCTGTCTGAATGTTTAATATGATAGTTTGATGTGAGGCAGGCACGATTCATCATACACAGACTGAAGAGAACACTGTGGTTGTACCCTGATGTTCTAAAGACACTGGACACAGATAGCATAAATGCGAGATACTGATATTTTTGACCCTAGGCTCATGTCAATGAATAAAATAACCACCTAAACCAGATCGGTTCAATGCTAGCTTCCTCGCACATTGAGGGACAGAGTTAAGGGGTTTAAGGGAAAGCTTTCCTAAGCACTAGCAGGTTCAGGGGGGGCCCTAGAGGTGAGTCGTGTATGTGTGTGTGAGGCCTCATATTTTTTGCCTGCATAAATAGTTTATGGATCTGTCCCTGCCTAGGTGAGCTAATGTTAGCTAACTGGCTAACAGCAGCTGCTCATGTTGCTCATTGAGTCTGGGGGCTCTGTCCTTAGCGGGGTACAGCAGGGCTCAAGATCAAGGCTTCTCCAGACTGGTGCTTTAGTTAATGTGCCTGGTCTCCAGTTTCATATGTTGTCATGGGCTCTTGGAGTCGTTATATCACCACATTATTCATCTCAACTATGAGGCTTTTCCTTTCCTGTTCAGTATTGCTTTTTTGGTATTGTGAAACTGTGGAACTGTAGCTATTTGCATTTTGCCTGCATTGTACATTTTCCAGCACTGAACGCTTGTAATTCATTGTTTATGTACATATATCATTATTAATGTTCCCTTTTAACAATGGCTTTTCTTCTCTTATTTTGGCTGTCTTTCATGCGTCTTGAGTATTCTAAATATTCTTCACGCCTATTTATAGACATTTTCACTGTAGATATTGGTCTTGTTAGATGTTGTAGATCTTGGTCTTGTAACAGCTCTCACCAAACTGCTCGTTTCAAAGGACGTCGGAGAGAAGCTGTTGGTAGAAAACCTGTCAGAGTTGCGTGAACGATCAACAGACTGTAGTTGCTGGCGATTTGGTATTTGGCAGTCGGGCTTCATGAGATCAGCGTTGGACATCACCGAGCACCTGAGGCGAAGACAGCGCCATCGCGTTAAACGCACTGCAGGTGCGCGCGGAGTGGCGCGCGGTCCAGCCGCGGGCATTGTTAAAGCGCTGTGGCGTGACTTGGTTCTGCCTTTTCCCCCGTAATGGCTACGTCGCTTCCAAAACGCGACGGTTTATTTAAACAGCAACATTCTACTTAGCATTCTTTAAAGTGTTACCAGGATTTATTATTCAGCTTTCGCTCAGATTCTTATTTCACCACTGTCTCTGTCTTCCAAGGAAAATAAACGGGCACCTGAGCGGAGTTTATAGATTGTATTACGTCAGCGCCATTATCTGGGCCGTGGCGCGGTCCGAGTCTGCTCTGCGGTACGTCTGGGTTGCCCCCCTGGTAGGAAAATGATGTAAAGTTTCATAAGCCTGTAACTGGGGCACTGTTTTGATAGCTGAAAGCATCTTCATTAAGTGGCACTAAAACGCGGTGAAAATCATTATTTTACGGGGAGAGCAATGAGCCGTTAAACGCGAAACGCTTGGCCTGCCAGGTTTTTTGCAGTAAACTTGTCTGCTTGTGTGTTTTAAAGAATCCAATAAAGCGAGGTTTTATTTTTTACAAAGAAAACAAAAAAGCATAACTTGTCCCTGCAGGTCTCCACTCCAGCCAGAGACATGATTGTATTTTTTTTTTTATTTCAGTCACTCCCATATGTCTTTGGCATAATAAGTACATTCATAAGGAGTTACATATGATTCAGGAATAATGCAGTCTCAGCACAGATTTCATCAGTAATTTCCCTGTATCAGTACTTACAGTAACAGAGTTGTGAGTATTATTATGACTTATTCGGTCAAGTCACTGGTCACTTGATCATTTACGGCAAGGGTTGTAGTCCATTATAATGCTCATAGGTGTATAGATAATTTGTTTCGTAAATTGCACAACATCTTATGAATAAAATAAAGCATGGACAGATATAATATATTGTGACCATTTAGTCTATACAAGAACAACACAACATTTAAAAAAAGGATTTCTCCAGTTAATCTAAGTGTGATATAAATTACACTTTTACTGAGCTAGCTAGATGCCTAGAAAGTGTTTTGGACATCAGCCAGCTTTAGTATGATGGTAAAAGTAGTTTACGAAATACTAAGCTTTTAGAATGTCAATTGTTATGTATCTGTTACACTATGTTTACTTCTTAAACTGTTAACTTTTGGATTGTCTCAAATTGACTTAAATTTCAGATCGACTGACGTAAAGTGCATCAGGCCACATGGTATTTCACCTTCTATTTTCGAATCAACCACATTTGATTCTTGCGGTGAAAATGAAAGAAGCAGAAAGAGGTCACCCTCCCATAATCCATCAGGGAACAGCAGATAGCGTTTGGGCGATGATCAGCGACGCACAGCGACTCTGTGTCGGAGAACCCCTGTTCACGCTCGTTCAGAGCCCGCCGCGTCGTATACGGGTCACACCGAAGGCCAGGCTCGTTCCTTCGTGATGCAGGACCAGGCCGGCGGTGCGCCGCGGACGCGACATTAAAACGCGGGAGGGGCGCGGGCTTTGCGCCTGAGGCAATGCGCCGCGCGCTCTTTGTTGGGCCTCCTGCGGAGGGGAGAAGCCAAAGCTCGGGTTGCGTCCTCCCCCTGCGCTCGTTTCTGTTATTGATTACTCCTCCGCGCGCACTTTAAAGCAGCGGGGTTTTCTCAGCTCGCGCTGGAAGCTTCCAGTCTTCTTTTAGCCTAGCGCTCGCTCGGGCTCTCGGCCTTCCAGGCGAACGAGGAGAGCGTCCTGGCCCAGCGCAGGGCCAGATGCTACTGAGCTACAGAGCCGTTCTGGCTAATCTGGGCCGCGGCAGCGCCCCGCTAACGTGCCTGTTGCACGCAGGGGGGCCGGATTTGGCAGGAGCGTTTGGCGGGTCCGTGGCCTTCTCCTCCGTCCCGCCTCCCCACACCCCCGAGTGAAGCCGTGCCCGCCGGGCCCTGTGATGTTTTGGGATGGTGGACACGGGGTTATATTTTTCGCCGGAGCCTCTTTGATGTGGGTGTTGTTTTTCCAGAGGCGGGCCGGAGTCGCTCAGCGGCGGCTGCACACAGAGCAGTTAAGGGCCTCAAGCTGCGCAGGTGGTTAGCGCTAACCGCTGTTTTAGCGCCTGGAGGACAGGTCGCGTCCAAGTCTGTACGGCGGGCCAGCGGCCGCCGACGCTGCGACGGGAGCGCTCTGCGGCGGTCGCTTGGCGAGTATCGCGTGACACCGAGGGGCGGCAGCCTCTCCCGCGCCCCACGTGTGTGGGGGGGGGGGGGAACCCCATGCCCGATGTGTCATTGTTTACGCCCGGCCATTAACTCATCTGTCTTCGCAAAATTGAATTCCCTGAACGAAAATCACGTAAACCTCCCTTCAGCAGAATGGATGGGCTGCATGGGCTGTGCCAGCCAACGCTTTGTGGTGTTCAGTACTTAACAAAAGAAATCTGGAGGCCTTTCTCTACCCAATGAAGACAAATTACATTCACCCAATCTGCTCTATTTGAGAAACATTTACTTATTTCTAATTTCCTTTGGGCCGACTTCTCATTAACTCTTAAAAATAATTATTTTGATTTAGTATCACATTTCTGACTTTTCGGCTCAGGAGTTCCTTAATCAGGATTAACCCAAACTACAGGACTCATTAAATAAATGGAAAAAGTACTTTTTTCCATTTTTTAAAAACCAGGAGGTAGTTCTTGCAGGATTCTGTGAATTTCATCCAATACTTTCTAGATGGAAGAATACACACCGCAAGTGTTTTGCCTGTTGCAGACAAATATTTTTAAATCTGCTATGAAAGTATTATTTTCTCGGTTTGTGCTTTATATGCCCAATTCAACACTTTTTGGGAATACATTTTTTATTCTTAGCGAATAGCACAATTGTTCTCAGACTTCCCCGACATCGAACAGGCTTGTTTTTCATATTCGTTGTATTTGATTTACATTTGGTGGATTCACTCTGCAGAAGGACAACCTGTATCCACAGCTCTTGGAGCAGAATGAGCTGGATCACAGGCAGCCCCGGTGCGACCTGTGGTCCATCACATACCGCCCCCCCCGTCCGCAGAACGCCAGCTCCCGGGCAGCCGCGCTCCCCAGAACCTCCCCCCCCCCCTTCCCCCCCCCGAGCTCTTACCGCGAGCGGGACGGCGCTCTTTGATGCCGCGGCTGGAATCTGCGGGCGGGCCGCTCGGTCTCAACACGGTAGTAGCCCTCATCACTCTTCCGCCGCTGCGCACGCTGCCCTCGGGGGGAGCGCTTCCAGGCTCCGTGTGTGGCATGACCCGCCACGCACCTGCTGAACTCCCGTACCCTGCCGCCGGGGGCCCGCGTCAGCTAGTGCCTGCCGGCGTAAACAGCCCATAAACACTGGGGCGCTGTGCGGCCCTGTGCGAGCAGGCCTGCCCCGCCCTCCTTCCTGTGCACATATACAAACCTCGCAGATAAAAGGCTGCCTCCCGCACTAATAGCCACTCCAGATTAGACGTTCCGCGCCGACAATTAAAAGCGCCAGATAACGGTTTGGGGGAGGAAGCGGCTTTATCTCAGGCTATTGGAGTTTCACCGTTGCTCTCTGAAGACGCCCGTGTAATTCGAGCGAGGCCGGTAGGCCCTAATGAAGCTTTCGGAGATAGCGCCGGGCTGCTGAGAGGGTTGAAGCGATGAGTTATGTCCCGCAGATAAAGGGGTTTTGGGTGGGTGAGGGTCTGAATTGGGCCCTTCCATTGAGATGGCCACCTTGTCTCAGGGAGCCATCAGACTGGAACATTAAGTTTTATTGAGCGAATCCAGCTCTGAGCGTGCGCTCGTTTACGAGATCGCCCTGATAAGGCTGAGCGTGGACGAGCTCGGGGGAGCAGGGTGGATTGGCCAGCCTGAGGAGCAGCACGGTCACTGAGCGGAGAGGTGGCAGCACTGGGTCTGCTGGAATACCGGACCGCTGACTCATGCTTCTGGACATGAGGCATCCATGACGCTCTGGAAAAGGGTAGCTTTTTCCCCAAAAAAACAGCCCGAAAGCGTAACGTTTTAATCCGAGGTCGCCCTGTGACTGTACCGAAAAATGGCGGTGATCCGTGGAGAATTTTCTTCAGGATTTGGAGAGTCTAGACGTAAATGTTTTCAGCAGAAGTTTGAAATTTCAGGGGAACAATCCATTTTTAGCTTTTTGGATCGTCCCGGGGTCCCGTCCTCCCCGAGCCAACTATGTGTCTCGTTCCCGTTCAGCTGCACCTATCTGCGGAGCGCGGCGCGGGGAGACGTATCGCTGCCGCTCTGGCGCTCACCGGCGGGGCTGCTTATCGCCGCGGCGATGCGGATGAGGGTTGGGTCTGCCGGGCGTGCCGGGTGAGGGGTCGTACCGTTCACTGCGCCCGCGAAACTCGCTTTCAGGCCCCCCCCCCCCCCGCTTTACTGTACAGGCAACCTCGCTAAAAAGGTCCCCCTTCCAAAATGCACTTTTGTACGCACGCAGTCTCTAAACGTGTAATTACAGGCTGTGCGGCAGGTGCGTATCCTTGACGCAGTCTTCTCTGTACATCAAAGCCACCCCCCCCCCCCCACACACACACACGCGCTCTGATGTAAGTATGTCTGGGGAGTGCTTGAAATGACGAGTTTGTGTTTGCTAAATCATCACCCTATCATGACTCCTTAATACTGAAGCACTGATAGCTGTATACACCACCTAAGGAACTGCATTTGATAAGGCTGTGTTTGAGTGTGTGCGTATTCAAGTACAACCAGTGCTTCCTTTTGCCTTGGAAGCTTATCATTACCTTATCGTTACACCTTGAATGTCAGAATCTCATCTTCTAAGAATTGTCACAGGAAAAGTCATTTTCGGGTGGGTGGGGAGCAGTACGTTTTGGAGGAGTTCCAGAGAATTCCAGCCGTGGATAGCAGAGGGTGCACGCAGGCGTTCAAGCGTTCCTCCTGACCAGACTTTGACCGTGACCTTGATGATAAGGCCCTAATGAACCACAGCCTGCCCAGCTGCGGTCACGCTCGCAGAGCCATTGGGGATGCGGTGCGTTCGCTGAGGAGCTGAAGCCGAAAAGCTCTTTTTCGAGAAAAGAACGTAAGAGCAGACCAAGCTGCACATGGAACCAGTGCCAGAAGCCATTCACGAGTGGTCTTAAACAGTTGAAGGGTTAAATTATATTCGTTTTATTTTTTAAATATTTAAACTGGCTTCATTTTTTCCCCAGCTTCCAGTTTTCCAGCTTCTTTTTTATTTTTAATGTGTTAAATTGTTCTGGTTCGAATGTAAGATCTCAGGAGCAGAGAGAGCCGAATTTCCAATGTGGGCCATGGAGGGTGGGAACGCATTGCGCCATGGCAACCAGGACGTCCCGCTCGCCGGTAACTCGGCCCCCATCATCACATCCTCCCAGAAGCGTCTTCAGCCTGGACCCATTACTCCTAATTGCTAAATGGCTGGAATGTGCGAGCACTTATAGCTGTGTCTTACGGAAGAGCGTTCTGCAGGTCCTCTCTCAGGCAGGGGAGGAGGGGGGAGAAAACGGCCCCAGATCCAAGTTTACTGTTTCCCACGGACCCGGTCCTCCTCTCGCCGTCGCAGCAGGGGGTTTGTTTGCCTTCGCGACCGGGCCCGGTTCGGGTGGGAGGGGCGTGCGGACGTCGCCTTCCCATCCTGGGCCGCAGTGTGGCTGCCGAAGAAGTCCTCTCGCGTGGACGGCTACGTCGCACTTCGCCCAGTGACCGCCTGCTGACGGCATCCAGAGAACGGAGCGTAGCAGTGCAGCGGTTAAAGAACTGGACGTGCCACTTGCGAACGTGCCGGCTCAAATCTCAAGGCTGGGCCTCTGTGTCTGCGCACTTCAGCAGGGTGCTTAATTCTTGCAGCCAGATATCAAGCTGCACGAATGGCCAGCGTGTAAAGAAAACACTCTGGATAACGGTGTCTGCTTTTCAGACAGAGAGCATCACGTAATGTAACGTGGAGAGATGCTGTAATTGCTGTTTTAAACGGAGCATGTGGGTCAGCTGCTGGATGGAGGTGACCTCAGACCACTGACGGGCTCCACCTTTTTACTCCGCTCCAATCAGAGCGTCCGAGGAGCAACGTGGGAACGGGCTCACGGTGCGGTCATCAGCCCGTGAACCAGCGCATTTTTATTCACTTACTGTCTGATCACAGGAGTTCAGGCGGTCCCTCGCTTGGTCCGTTTTTCTTTTTTTTTTGAAAGAGTACTGATTTAATCTGCGCCGCGTTTGTGAGTGGGTCAACATGTGGGTCAGACGAGGACCTTTGATGGCGGATTAGTCTTTATATGAATGTCATCCGTTTGCATCGTTGTGATGCTTTGTTCGGGGCTTAGAGACGGCCGTGTTTGTGTGCTTTTGCCCCAAGGCCGTGTTCTCCAGAGCTTCCTGTGCAGTTTGAAGAGCAAGGCCCTACAGTGTGCCGAACAGGAATCTTTGATCTGTCAGTGAGATAATTCCGCCGCGCAGCGCAGCAAAGCGGAGCTCAAATTGGTGCTGGTGAAATTACTCTAATTGAACACAGGGGCAGTTTCCCTGACCGGCCAATCGGCTCCGCCGGCTGCCTCCTGTTGCCGGGCGGCTGTCGGGCGCCTGTGGCGAGGAGGCGCAGGAGGTGCGGGGAGAGGTCTCTCCGGCGCAGACAGAGGTGCTGGTGGCGGCCTGGGGGCCAGATGTGGCCGCTGCGGACCCTGAGCTGGGAGGGCAGGACGCGAGGGCCTTCCCCTCCCCTCCCCTCCCCACACACCGCACTGGGCCTCCACTTCACTCCTCACCCGCCAACATCGCATCACGTGCCCACATGAATCAACCCCGCGTTCACACACTTCCCAAAAGACCCTGACCTGAACCACACACTGAGTCACACAGAGAGCCTGCTCAGGTTAAACTGTGTGTGTGTGTGTGTGTGCGTGTGCTTCAGCAAATGCATGCTTCTGTGAACGAGACACTTCCCGAAACACTCTGATCCATACCATCGACTGAGTCACACATAGTCTACATAGGTTATGTGTGTGTGTGTATGTCTGTGTGTGCACATATGTGTGCGTATAGCCTTATGTGGTTTCATGTTGATGACAGAATGGAGATGCAGGACATAGCAGAAATGTGCATTTACTTGTTTTGAAATCTGTAGCTGGCTCGAGGAAAGGACAAATACCATCAGAATTGATCAGGGTCTCACAGAAGGAGTCCAAATGACAGGATGTTAAATATGGTGGGTGCGGGGCGTTCCCTGCTGTCCTGCTGGGCACAAAATGGAACAGTATAATTCCGTGCCTTCTTTGTCTTTCATTAAGAGCCCCTATCTCGCTGACAAAGAGTGGCTCACATGTTAGTCGGTAGTAAATTTTCCGCCAATGTGATTTCCATTACCATGGAGTTACCATGGAACGGCGGGAATAGATAACAGCTGAAGCTGCAATCTAAACATGGCGGCTAGGGTTTCCGCGCGGCCCTGGAAGCCATTGTGCCGTAGCGGTTTCGCTTTTCACCGCTAACAGGGCTAATGTGAATTTATGGACCCAAAAATAAACCCGTAGGTTATCAGTTTCCAAGCTGGCCTTATCAACGTCTGGAGGAAGATAAAGACGTGATTGGTCCACCCCGGCGTCGCCTCGAGATGGTCACTCGGCGCTCGCTCCCGATCCATTGCCTGAGAGGTACATGGGCGGACGGACGGAATGAACGAAGAAAGTCGCGCGAATAGCGATTAGAGAAGTCAGCAGATAAAAGCTGGCTAGACGCCGACCGAGTGGAGGGCTGTCATGTCTGGGCCTGTGAGGCAAGGTGCCACCCCCCCACCACCCAAAACGGAACAATCCATCTTTCACAGAGATAACTTTAACATTAATGTCTGTTCTAGTTAAAGTTAAATCCGCCTCTTTGACTGTGTGCACCTTCATCATGTTGACTGCTGGTACTGCTAATATGAAGACTCTACTCGGCCTCTTCCCACATGGAGTTTGGTGGCTTGTGGCAGTGAGTGATGATCAGCATTCTGACGATGAACCCCTGGTGTGGAAGGAGCACCAAACGGCAGTGTACTGGTGGCATGCACTGGTGACACAAGCACACACACACACTGCTGTGCACTTGAAAGAAAGGCACTATGTACGCATACCTGATGTCATTGTAATACTGTATCACGGGGCACACGGCCTGCTGTCCTCCAGAACATGCTCAGAGAACGAACCCTCTTGCCTCCGTACTGCAGATCAGTCGGATGTGTGTCCCTCCGTCCCAGACGGTGGTTTCCGTGGCCTTCCCGCCACGGCGTCGCCCACACGGTGCCCGTGGGCCGTCGGTAGGGCAGCAGCCGAAGCTAACGCCGGGCCCCGGTGCGGAACACCTGCCGAGCTCTCTGCAGACGTCCGGGTCATGAGCTCATCGGAAAAGCAATTTAGCGCGCGGCGCACTGTGGCGTAATGTTATGTTTAGCTACTTGGCTTCCAAGTGAACTGAACTTGTCAGAACTCGTCTGGACTGAAGAGGCATTATTTATTTATTTATTTGTGTTCCGTGAGAGAGCGACCACAGGCGCTCTGCCCCAACCCTCGAGCTTCGATTAGGCGCCATTCCGGTGGGAGCCCCCCTCCACCCGCTGTCCAGTGTCCGTCGGGTCACCCTGTTGGTCAAACGGACCCTCGGCGTGGGTTTTGTCCTCCCCCGGTCGAAACTTTGTGGGTGTCCAGGCGGCATGACGTCAGCTAGTGCAGAACAACACCGAGAGCGCGTTCCTGTTTTATGATTAATCTGACGCCGCGAAGCGGGAACCTCTTGACATTAATGACTCCTCTGTGGGGAAGCCGGCCTTCACCTCGGCGAAACACGCAAGTTATTTCTGTTTGCCGAAGAATTACACGGGAAGTTAGAAAAACACTCCTGTTATCGCTGTCATCGCCTCCCCTTAACTACCCCGCAGCCCTGTCAAGCGCAGCAGAGTAACACTTCGCGCTTTTCTGTCATTAAAGCTCGGTAAGTCAATGGCCTGTGTTTTGCTTTAAAGGTGAAGGTTTAGGTACCGTTTCCTCACCGGCCATATCGTCACCCTTGGGGCAGTGACAGAGACATGAGTGAGAAGCAAAACTGTTTTTAGACCGAGAGCACTACAGGTCTACAATTACCAGGGTAAAAGTCACTTTGAGGCACAGCAGGCCCCCCGAATATTCCCAAACCAAATATTGTTCTCCGAAAATTCTCTCCTCAAGATCCCACCTTTGCCAAATGGCTGCCATTAGCGTCTCTGAGTGCGGGTAAACATCCGTCGCACGAGCCGCCGTGTCACTCGCAATTTGAGGGAAGCCGCAAGCAGTTCCCAGGCTCTCCACATCCTTTCTCGTTGGGTCTTGGGTTTGGCGCACAGAGGACCCTGAACCGGGCTCCTGTCCTCACCGCTCCTCGAGGGCTGTGGACGCGAGGGCCGCACACGAGCGTTTAGGGCTCGCTTTTTGGGCGTTTAGCTGAAGCTCTCGTTCGGAGCGACTGGCAGTTAGCGCGCTAAGAAATGTTTTAGATTCGTAAATCAGCGGCGTTCCAAGTAGCGCTTAATGAGAGTGTAATGGTTGGGCCGTTACACACCGCCAATAGGTCATACTTTGTCTCTGGAATTAATGTTTAGAAGGGAAGGTGGAGAGGTTTTTTTCCTCCAAGGGTGCAGAGACTTCATGTATTTATTCATTTATTTCGTTTTATTTATCCAGGTGAAAACAACATCGGTTTATCCGGTCTGAGAACAGCATGATCCTCTACAGGAAACCAGCAAACGGGGTTAGAAAGTCCGCTCTGTACTATTTTCCCGCACAAGGGTGCATCGTTATTAAAAGTGAGACACGCTTTTTCTTTCCCTGAGAGCCGTCTGTGTCCATCGGGGAGGCGTTGATCTTCTGTGTTGTCACCTCCTCATTCTTCAATAGCAAATCCTCTGCTTGTTCGGGCTTCGGAAGAGAGCGTATGTGTTTTTTTTCCCTGAATTGCTGAGGGGCTTACAAATGTAATTAGGCACTCCAAATTGGGTGGGGAAAAATATTGCAAATGAAAAATGTAAAAAAGTAAATACTCTTCTAAAACAAAATCAATGGTATGTGCCTTAAATTTGTTCTGGAACTGGCTAAAGGAGCATCGACTCAGAACATGTAAAATTTTCCAAAGTAGTCAACCCATTAGTTTATTGGGATTTGGACCAATAAGTTGCATAAACAAATACTTTTTTCAGCTAAAAGATAAAAGATTTTCAGAAGAACATTTATAGCATTTCAATTTTCTGTTTAACATTTTTTAAATTTATTTTTTAATTGGATACACAGGGTGACATTTTTTTTTCTACTCATGGCAAGACGGCACACTGTCCCCTAGATGCACACGATATAACTGCAGCAAATAGAGGCATTTCATTTTGTGTTGTTCACTGGTGTACAACAGTGGTACTGTATGGTGGCCTATGCTGAGCGGGGGAGCACTGGGGCTCCGCAAAGGGGCTTTGCAAACTTGGGCTCTCCAGAAAGGGTCCCCTTTGTACAGTTGGGGCCCTGGCTTGGATATGCCCTGGCTGTGGGGCTTGAAACAGAAGATTCCGGAGTGTGCCAAAGCCCTCCGAACTTTGAAGCTCATCGGAGAAACTAAATGTTCTCTTATCGTTAGATTGAAATACTCCGCTGCACGCCAGAGAATTTTCCCCCTAATCCCAACGGCATGGTAGTCATTATTGATAGAATCCTAATGCATTACCTCAGGCCCATATTGTTGGTAAAGATTATTATTTAAGAATAAACTAAACCCCCAGAAAGTCTAGGGTTTCACAGAGATTTATCAAAAGAAAATGTTATTTTTGGCTTTGCGCGACACACTTTGAACACAATTGAAACAAACTGTGCCCTGCGCCGTCCAAGAGGACTGCAAACCATGTCCACCGGCGGCGAGTTCAGCGACGGCGTAAATGGTTAGCGACGGAGCAAGCGGAGCCAAGTTCACTCGGAGCGGCGCAGACGCCTTCTCTTCCCGCGCGTGATTAATAAGCGATGACTGCGACCGCGGAGCGGAGCGCGTCGAGTAATCAAGCCTCGGAGTGCTGCGGAGGGCGCTGGGGGGGGGGGGGGGGAGAACGCCCCCCTTTCCGTGCCGCTAATGAAACACACGGGTAGAGGAAATGGGCTCTGGCAGCCTTGTTTACCTGCTTCCCTCCTGTTTACGGACGCCTCGCGTCACGGCGAGCGGGGGCAACCCGCGGCTGTTTTCGGTTTGGCCGCGCGCGCACACAGGTGAAAATGAGCGAACCGGATTCCGTCCCGTCGTTATCTGCCAGGGAGAATGCGGAACGTTCCGGAATCCGGAGGCGTCTCGCTGAATTTCAGGCCCTGCGCAGCGTTATAGAAAATGATGCCGTACGCGTCTGTACTGTGTCCACATGTGGACGGTTGGGGGGGGGAGAAAAAGCTATAAATGCTATTACTTTTTTTGGGGGGGTGGGGGTTGGGCGTGCATGAGGGGTAGTGGTTTAATATTCTGGAATTAATAAAATTGAAAGTCTGAAATCAATAAAAAGGCTCCCAAATGTGTAGAGCATTGAGCACAATTAAGAAATCACGTGCGTTTAAATGCTGAGCATCACATAAAAGAATGTTAAATGATCCTGATTTTCTCTTTTCATGCCTTTTGAAATTTTTACAATTACAAAGGGATGCCTGGTCCCCCCCTCCCATGTTATACAAACACACGGTAATCAATTCAAAATGATAGAAGTGTAGCAGAACCCGGTCTTTAGTTTTTTCCCCTTGCTGAATGTACAGAGCTCCAAGACTAGGTTTCCAGGCAATGGCAATGTGGCTACATTGTGTGTGTGTGTGTGTGTACTGTATATATATGTGTCGTGTCAGTGCGTGTGCGTGTGTGTGACTGCGTGTATCTTCACCTCTGCGTGTGTCTGTGTGTGTGTGTGTGTGTTTGGGACTGCGTGTATCTTCACCTCTGCGTGTGTCTGTGCGTGTGTGTGTGTGTTTGGGACTGCGTGTATCTTCACCTCTGCGTGTGTCTGTGTGTGTGTGTGAGACTGTGTGTATCTTCACCTCTGCGTGTGTCTGTGTGTGTGTGTGAGACTGTGTGTATCTTCACCTCTGCGTGTGTCTGTGCGTGTTTGTGTGTGACTGCGTGTATCTTCACCTCTGTGTGTGTCTGTGCATGTGTGTGTTTGGACTGGTGTAGTTCACCTGCGTGTGTCTGGTGTGTGTTGACTGCGTGTATCTTCACCTCTGTGTGGTCTGTGCATGTGTGTTTGTGACTGGTGTATCTCACCTCTGCGTGTGTCTGTGTGTGTGTGTGACTGCGTGTATCTTCACCTCTGCGTGTGTGTGTGTGTGTGACTGCGTGTATCTTCACCTATGCGTGTGTCTGTGTGTGTGTGTGTGTTTGTGACTGCGTGTATCTTCACCTCTGCGTGTGTCTGTGCGTGTGTGTGTGTGTGACTGCGTGTATCTTCACCTCTGCGTGTGTCTGTGTGTGTGTGTGACTGCGTGTATCTTCACCTCTGCGTGTGTCTGTGCGTGTGTGTGACTGCGTGTATCTTCACCTCTGCGTGTGTCTGTGTGTGTGTGTGACTGCGTGTATCTTCACCTCTGTGTGTGTCTGTGCATGTGTGTGTTTGTGACTGCGTGTATCTTCACCTCTGCGTGTGTCTGTGTGTGTGTGTGACTGCGTGTATCTTCACCTCTGCGTGGTCTGTGTGTGTGTGTGACTGCGTGTATCTTCACCTTCGTGTGTCTGTGTGTGTTGTGACTGCGTGTATCTTCACCTCTGCGTGTGTCTGTCGTGTGTGTGACTGCGTGTATCTTCACCTCTGCGTGTGTCTGTGCGTGTGTGTGACTGTGTGTATCTTCACCTCTGCGTGTGTCTGTGCGTGTGTGTGACTGTGTGTATCTTCACCTCTGCGTGTGTCTGTGCGTGTGTGTGACTGCGTGTATCTTCACCTCTGCGTGTGTCTGTGCGTGTGTGTGACTGCGTGTATCTTCACCTCTGCGTGTGTCTGTGCATGTGTGTTTGTGACTGTGTGTATCTTCACCTCTGCGTGTGTCTGTGTGTGTTTGTGACTGCGTGTATCTTCACCTCTGCGTGTGTCTGTGTGTGTTTGTGACTGCGTGTATCTTCACCTCAGCGTGTGTCTGTGCTTGCAGGTGCGGTGCTGCTGGTCAGTGTCCAGGGCGTGGCGGTGAACGTGGACCCCGTCGTGTGCGCCTGGCTCCTCCACCAGCCTCAGAAGGGGAGCAGCCGGCTGCAGCCGCAGCAGGTAGGCCCGAACCAAACTGGCCCCGACGGCGGGGCCTCACTCCTAACCAAACCCCCCCCTCGCTCACCTCCCTAATGGATGGGTCCGCCTCTTCCGTCTGCCTTCCCTCCTGCCTCCCTCTGTTTATTTGACAGAAGTCACGGGAGCCATTAGGGCCTTCCAGCGCGCTGCGCTCGTGAAAAAGAGAGTTTGATTACTTGGACGGTACGCAGGGGTTTTTTTACATGTATAAACGTGTCTTTGTAATGCTTTTAATGTTCATTTTCTTTTCCAAGATCATCTGTTTTATGCCTCCCACGGTTCTCAGCCTTATTATAATTACGGGGGTCTGTATCCCAGCGGCTGCCGTTCTGCTTTTCCTCCGCTCCGCTCGCGGGCTGACGGGGGGGGGGGGGGGTCGTGGCGCGCTCCGCTGAAGAGTCACCTGACCGCCCGCGTCCCGCTCCCGGGCTGCAGCGCCATGACGGACGGCGGTGTGTAGTCCTGGGTTACAGAGAGCGAGCGTTTAAAAACATTTCAACTTGGAGGATGTACAGCAATAGACATGTCCTTGGCCTTTACTTATAGAGTGCAGAGAGCTCCAGTTCACACCTAGCTGCTTTGGACAGGATGGGAGCGTCACTCCCCGAATCGATCCGGTCTCATTCCTAGGACCCAGATCCTCAGGATGCATCCAGTTCACCCCAATTTATATCTGTCCGAAAAGGACACTCTGAGGTCCTGAGATCCAACTACTACAGTGAAACGGCAACTGTGTTCTGTTGGTTTAAATGGATGAATATCTGTGAAGAAGCCCTTGCTATTTTTAAACTCTAGTGGGCCAAGCACCGTCAACACTGGACAAAAAAGACTGGGAAATGGCAGATACACATTCTTTAGGTAGAAATAAAAATAATAAAAGTTTATACTTTGCTTTGTTATTCAATAAATGTGCATATATTTACTGAATTATTCTCTACCTAATGTTTTTTTCAAAAAACCACAGGTGGTTCAATACTTTTGGCCTGTACTGTATATTTGCTTGATTGGTAAAAACATGTTTTGGCCATGCTGTCCTTCCTATCTGGCAATGAAGTAAATGTATTTTCTTATGAGTGAATGTCATCCCTTTTGATTTATTGTTCCAGTAATGCTTTTTCACATTCTGAAAATGAATGTAGAATAGTTTGGGTAATTCTACCTCATAATCAACAGTGATCCAGTTGTGTTTGCACTTGCAGGCTTTTGAGTATGCGTGCCTGTTCGTCTGTTCTTTGACATTTATATCAGAGCAGGCAGCCAATTTGTAGCCAAAGCAGGCAGCCAATTAGTTTATTATAAAATTGTACAATATAAGAATGAAAATAAACATATTTTATTTAATTGAGCTGTTTAAATTATATTTTATAAGTGTATTTTTGACTGTACATTGACCAGTATTTTCTGTTCAGTGGATTGACTTTTTTTTTTTTTTTTCACGAAATGTGTTTTTACGGGCAATTGAAAAGGACGTGCCTGATCGCGTAATTCTCCCTCATGTTGTACGAGAACATATTTTCCTTTCAGCGTAAGTCCAGTCAGAAATGGGCAGCTTCGTGCAGTCTGCGGTATCTTCACAATTCTGAGAAACTCCTGCGTGTGAACCTGTGAGAAAATGAGCATGCTTAACTCGCCTCCAAAATGTGTATCGGTTTTCAACCGACGGAAATGGAGACTATCCCAGGCTTCATTTTAACACAATCTTTCCTTTCTTTGAGGCCGTCAGTTTTTTTTTGTTTCAGACACTCAGGATTGTCTGTGTGCGTGCGTGTGTGTGTGTGTATGTGCGTAATACTTGTTTACATGCAGATTTGTGTCTGTTTATGTGGGTGAGCGAGCTTCTGTACGTGGATATGTTTGAGACAAATGCGTCAGGCAAATTTACGGCGTTTGTGTGATTCATGTGTGTAAATAGTCATCTTGTGTTTGTGTAGGTTTGTGCATGTGCGCTTGTGTTTCTTACTCAACCTCATATTCATGTTCTATTACAAATCCAATGTGCTGGAGCGCAGAGGCAAAACAACAGAAATTCTATTAGTCCAGATTCCTCACGGACTCTGATGTTAGCATGTCAGTACATGCGTGACTTCACGCGCGTGCCGTGCGCCTGCGTACCGTGCGCACGCACGCTCTCCTCGGTAGGCACCGGGCCCCCGGCTCCTGCAGCTGCGGGGCCCGGCAGAGCCTCCAGGCCCGGGCCGTGCGCTGCCAGCGGCGTGCGAAGCGGTTCAACACAAACACGCGGCCCGTCAGACGCTCTGTTGCTCTTGGACGCGTCGCCAGTCCACCGCGTTCCTTGTTTTCGCGCTCTCCGTGTTCCCCGATAAACCCAGATGTATTAGTCACTGGACGCGATTGGAAAGAAACGTACACGCAGCGACCTCTTCCTGTTGAGCGTGACCTCAGAATTCAGTTATATGCCATATTTAAACACAGAAATTAAATTACAGCATGAGGTTCTTTGGCCCTGTCTGCCTGCGTTAAAAAAGGACATTTCACTCTGTGTGTGTATAGTGTGTGTGTGTGTGTGTGTGTGTGTATATATATATATATATGTATATATACATTTTCTGTTATTTTGGCTCTGTACTCCAGCACATTTGATTTGAAATAAAATGATGAATATGAGGTTGAAGTGCAGACTCTCCACTTTAATTTGAGGATATTCATATCCATACTGAGTGCTCTTTTTAGGAATTACAGCTCTTTTTATAAATAGTCATCCTTTTAGGAGAGCGGAAGTAATTGGACAAATGAACATAATATGAAATATAGTTGTCATATTTAGTACCGAGTACAGAGCCCAAAATTGTGTTGCAAACCTAATACAGTACGGTGTGATCAGGAGTGTGATCCATGTGATGCTTTTTGCAGGCTCCAGGATCGGCTCCCATAGTCATACCGGTGAGCAAAAGGAGGGAGGACGAGGTGTCGGTCGGCAGCACACCCCTGGCCAAACAGCCCTCCAACCAAGCCTCCGACTACACCAGCAGCCCCGTCAAAACCAAGACGGTCACAGGTAGGCCCTCTCCCCTCCTCTGGCCGCAGAACGCCCGCGCCCAGAGCTCCATCCGGTCACTCTTCCGTCGCTGGCTTTGCTCTTCCTTGGGTCTGAATTCATTGCTATTATTTTGAATTGTGGAGGGTGGGGGTTTGTTAGCATGAACGTGCTATGTATGAACTGATGGGATGCACTTGTTTTTGGCAATTTGATTGAATGACTTTTACCCTGTGAAGAACATTCTGAGGGTGGGGGCAACTTTATTAGTCGTTGTGAGGAAAACACCGTGCTGGAGGACATCCGGCGTGGTCTTTAGGGCTCCAGGGCGAGAGCTGTTTGGAGTCGTGCTCTGCGGTGTGGAACAGGTTAGCGGAGCGCACTGTGGTTGCGTGTGGGGAGTTTGTTTGCTAAGGACGGGATGGGGGGCAGTTTCAGGCAATGCGGCGTGCCAGCTTTCTATTCGCTGGAACCTTCCCGTCACAGGTGCGCGCCTCGCCTTCCGATCACGGAAGCCTCCTGGGCGTCCTCCAACCGCACGTTTTTGTGGAAACTCTGAGCTCTGTGGGAGGAAGAGGAGGAGGAAGAGGTATCCAGCATAACTTTACTGAGCACTTCCCTTTAAGAGCTGCCAGTGACAAAGTGCAGGGGAGCTTTGCTGAAAAAGGACACATTCGCTTTTGAACCCCCGGCTAGCATGTGGTATTCGGCTTTGTATTCGTCCTGGTCCGGTGGGAAAGCTTGGGTTGTGGGAGCTGGAGACGTCATGGCGACGGTTTATTAAAACTATCCAGCCTACTTCCACTTGCTAAAAGGTTATTTATACATCGGCCTCTTAAACATTTTTACGGATTAAACAATCTCGTGCAAAGGGTTGCAACAAGCAGTCAACAGAAATAAGCAAGCTTTTGGGAAACCCTCAAAAATGTCAACATCACTTAACAAGAGACGGTCACTGCTTCAGACAGGCGACATTCTTTAATTAACTAAGTATACAATTCTTTGTTGAATGAGAAATAGCCATGGTAACACTTTCTACATTTAAACTGCCCATTAAAATTGACTAAAAGCTAAAAGCTAACAGTGGAAAGGTCAGGGTGATGTTCCTCCGTTCCCCTCTGTGTTACCCAATCTCAGCTAATGGCTTTTCCGTACCGCAGCCTCTTTGCTTACTCGTATTTATAATATTTCCTTCGTTAATGTACGCAAGCAAACAATGGCAGTGGCTCCCATCGTAAGCAGATGGGTCCAAGCAGGCTGCAGTTTGTCAGCCTCACTTGAGGACAGCACTTTGTTTCTCCAGTTGCCCAACTGCAGCTGAGTGAAAACAAGCCGTGCTTTTCAACAGCGGGCTCCTCCGAACTCCCACCCCAGTGCGGAAAGCATGAAAGGCCACGGCCTAATTCAACGTCTGCTCGAGGAGTGCGAGGCTGTCTGTTTATTAATATATATCAGACCTGAAGCCGCTCCTGCAGAATCACATTGGTATAGTCCTGTTTGTTCCTTTCAATGATCTAAATGCTTTGAACGGAATGAGGCGGCACACAAACCCATGTGTAGCAACCAACTGGGTTACAATGGCCTCTCCATTTTATAAACCTGTGTGGTAGGTGTGGTTCAGGGCCGAGGCCATTTTTTACTTTCTTGAATGTTTCTGTTTTCACACATATTTTTGTCTCTGCCCCCTTTTTTCCAAAGCGTTTTCCCCATTTCATTCCAATGAGAAAGATGGAGGTGAAAGCTTCAGTTGGTAGCTTCACAGTGTCTGGAAAAGGACGTTTGAGATTCCTGTGGTCCGGTGAAGTTATAGCATGAATTGTGTTATAGCTCAGTGGTGGAGTTGGCTCCAACCGGAGTTCCATCTGCACATGATCATGATTCATCTGAAGAAGTAACTGACCGTTGTTTTTTTTTTTTAAAGCAAAACACATCCCTGGGTGTTGGACCAACTTCATCCGAGTGTCAACCTGGTCCGGCTCACACTCCCGTACGGTTATGAGCTTGATGAGTGAGGCTGTTGCTTGTGTGTCTGTCAACCGTTCCTGAAGTGAACTGAACATGGAGAGGGGGAAAAGCCACTCCTTGAGAATGAACAAACAGTTATTTGAAAGAGACCTGTAGATGTTAAGTGTACATAACGTCCCGCATTATAATCAAAATTTGATGAGTGTTAAGCCATGGAGAACTTTGCGTTCGTAATTACCGCTAGCTTTGCTGCTCCTTCACTCTCAGTTCTCAGTTTCATTCATTTTAAAACTTGCGTCCATTATAAAAAAAATCTGTTCTTCCTTTGATTAATTATGTATTTAATGTCTGTGTGAAATGGCTTTGTGGCACAGAACAGCAAGCTATAGAAATGCATAAATAAAATATGTATATTTAGTGCAGCTACCCCTCCCCCCAACACACACACACACACACACATGCTTGCTATGTCTTTATTTCCAGTGTGAAAACAGTCTTTAGACTGTTTTTTGCTGAGGAATTGCTGTGCTGAAACACTTAAGCAGCCTTGGAATTAGCCGCACAGCTGATGACATTGGACATGTTATAATTAGAATTATGGTCTTTAACGATGATTTATTAATTGTTTTTCCATGTGTTCCACTCTAGTGAGTTCTGAGAAGCAGGCTGAGCATGCAGTGGATCAGCAGTTCGTTCTCAGTAGGAGCAGCTAGAATATACTGTACTCTTTTGTACAATAATTTATTTTTTATTGTTTTTAAAAATTCTGTTTGTTTCATTGTGTAATTGCTGGATTTATCCTGCTGCCAGTCATGTTTGGGGAAAAAGGTGGCCTCCCAATTAGTGCGATTTTTTTGGTCTGTTTTTGCATTTTAGTGAGTCTACGTTCAGAAATGGTGTGTTTAGATAGATACGTGATACTGGTGTTTAACGTCAAGCAATGCTAATTCTCTAGAGCACTTAGTTTGATTCGTTTGAAAAATGAGACCATTGATGAGCTGTAATCTCATCAGGTTTGACAGAGGAAGTTTCTATGAAAATGATAATTGCCATGAAAATGAATTGCGTTGTTTTAAGTAATGAATCCAAATGACGGCCTTGGTTTCCCTCTTGGAATGGGTACAGAGCATTTTCAGTAAATTATAATTTGGCATTACGCTCGGTAGCTCTAATGTGTTTGTTTTAATGTAACTCCAAAATAAACGTCCAAATATATGACAAAGTTGATTTTCACTTGGGGTATTTGTGGTATAATTTCTCTTGGGTTTAGCCTAATCACATAGACGTTTTATTTTTCTGACTTTACTCTATTTACATAAACAGAGGAGAGTTGTCCGCGTTGTTCGCCATTTTAAATCAGCACATCTGTTTGACCTGCCATCTGCAGTGACACAGGGGAAATAAACATGGCGGAGGCCTGCTTTGTGTTGGTGTTGGACTCAGGAGAGCCACCAGCCAGTATGACTGCAGTGCTGTGAGAGCAGCATATGACCTAGTGAAATCACTGCGCCATCAACTCCAGTGGGCAAATCATACACTTTCCCTCAGAAGTGCTTGGCAAGGCAGTTTTTTTACTTGTTTGCTGTCACGCTAGCTCTTCCCCTAGACCAGGGATGCCCAATCCTGTTCCTGGAGATCTACCATCCTGTAGGTTTTCTCTCCAACCTTAACAAAGCAGACCTCATTCAACAGTTAGAGATATAATTGAGCTGCTAGTTAGTAGAATCAGGTGAGCCAAATTAGGGTCGAAATGAAAACATACAGGATAGTAGATCTCCAGGAACAGGGTTGGGCAGCCCACTCTAAACCCATGGGTAGCTTCCAAGTTAATCACGTAATTCAGGGTATTCAGCCAGTTAAGTTGGGTATTCTGTTATGTGCACCTCTCACACCATTGGTAAGGTACAGTTGTATTGTTAGCTAGACACGGTATCAGTGTTATCTAAAATAGTAAGGGATACCGGGCTGCTGGTTACAATTATATGGCAAAGCAGCTATGGCACATCTAGCTTGCCAGCCTTGCAGTAAAATTACATGTAAATTGCTGTCACTGCTTAAAAATGGAAGACAGTTGTGTATTTCTTTGTGTTCTCTCTTGCTCTCATTTGTTTTATTTCATAGACTGTTGAGAGATGGTCCCTCAGCAGCTCAAGGATTATTATTATTATTATTGTTGTTTATTTTTACAAAAGAAAAACCTAGAGAATTTACTGTTAGTGGCCCAAAATGTGTGGCTTCACATTTTAATGAGTCTGTGGTGTTTGGACTGCCGATTTGTCCGCCCCACCAAAGGGACGCTCGGAGCTGCAGCTCTCCCAAGTGGCTGGCACCGCATGTGCAAATGTGGCCGGGCGCGCAGACACATTCAATTTGGTCGCGCGTTGTGAACGCACGGGTGATGTCATCCAGCTCTGTGGTCTGTGCGAGCTCCATGACACCGCTCACAGTGCTATGTGGGGGCTGTGTGCCTGTGGGGTTGGGGGGGGTGGGGGGGTGACGGCTGGGGACTGTGGAATCCACATGCAATGGCGCTTTGTCACATTTTATTTTTATCCTGTTTTCGGGCGGAGGACACATGTGCGACTGACGTGACATCACGATCAGCGCGTTGGCGTGCGGTTTTCTGATGCGTCTGCGATTGGCCGGCTCCCCGATATGGCTGACGTCAGCTATGTGGCCGGTCTTTCTGCAGAACGCAGAGGGCTCCAGAGAGGATGCTGGGAAACTGCAGGTGCTGTGCAGAGGGGGTCAGGGGGATAATAACCCAAACTGCATCTGACTCATCCCCTCCGAATTACTATCTCATTTCAATGACTTTGCGTTGAGCTCATTGTGTTTTTGCACAGTCCGCAGAGGAAGACGAAGAATGTTCCCTGTTTGTGCTTAACTCTGAATATAGCCCTTTGCACAGTCTCTGGTGAAGGAGTGGCATCATTCAAATGTGTGAATGCATATCACTGGTTTTAGTCAATTGAGGTACAATTGATTGTGAGATACGGTTTAGACGCGTCCTGGTTTGCTTGCCATACCAGAACATACCAATGCAGTAGCTTTTGTTCGTACATAGAACTGTTTGGGTGAACATTGGTCAGTCACAAGCTGCTATGCATTTGAGGTCGAACTTCAGATCTTTAACATTTCAGAGAAGCTGAAGCATTTTGTTGCTGTTTATAGAGTGGACCAGTGCACTTAAAGACTAATTACAAACTGGTATTGCCTCATCCTGAAGCATGTTTATGAGTGTGATTGTTCTGTTTTTCTGGTAGCGTTTACAAAAAACTTCTGGATGAAAACACTTAGAAAATGGCTTGTTATTCATTGGCCTGGTATTCTTTTTGGTTTTCTTCCAGAAATGAAACAAACCCCACATAGAAAACTAGCCTCAAGTATTTTTCTTTATAGTGCTAATGAAACTGAGGTTGGCACCAGGCTGGTTAAGATTTGAGTCCTCTGCAGATTCACATTGTACAAGAGTCTATTTGAATAATGACCTCACTGGCATTTTTCTCCAACCTAAAATAAGCTACTGGCTCAAAAAAGGACGAATGCGATTTTAGTGAAAAAACATATACTGTTAATCTCGGCCCTCTGGGGATATCGGAGTGAAACATTAGCCTGGTTCCTTTCTGTTTGTGATTCAGACGGTGGGATTTATGTGTAATGTGTTGTTTAACGTACATCGTTGCCGGTGGGGGGCGGGGGCTTGGCGGATCCAAGAGTCGTCGTCCTCGTCCAAGACTTCTAAGAAGACCGAGCTGTGGGGGGTGCAGCAGACGTTCATGGTTCAGAGCTCCGCTCCAGGATGACTGCAGCGCCTGAGCACCGGGCCGGTTACGGGCTGCAGTCCGCTGGGTACGGAACAAGTAGAAGAAGGAAAAAAAGAGGCTGTGCTGCTAACCAAAGTAGCTTGATGGAAGTCAGACGGTTTTTATTGGCTGCTAGGTACTTACGTTAGGGATAATATTTTCACAGAAAAGTTATTTATGTAGTTTTATTCTTCTCACATTGTCAATAATTCCTCAAAGTAATGGTGGGGGTTTTTGTGAAAGAAAACGATAGACGAGTGGAATAAGGAGATGCTTCATCTTCACAGTAGAGCAATTGTGGTCAAAGGGGCTTTCTGGTAGGAATATGGTATTTTGGCTTTTGACCATAGAAACCAAGGGCTGTTTTCCAGACCAACAGTACAGAAGTTGTAGAGAAAACTACCCAACTTTATTCCTTTAAAATATGTTTATTTTTGGTAGGATTATTGGTTTTGTCTACACAGGGAATGTTTTGACATGATTTAACTTTGAGGTTGTGTTTCAGATAGCTTGATTAGCCCTGATCTCAGACACATTGTTTTGCAGTTCTTGTTTTCAAATATAGTAATATAACAACATCTGTGAAATGCCTCCAGTTCGTTTCTTTTGAGTATTAAAAATGAGGTAGTACATAAGTCTAGTGGTGGAATAAAAGTCATTGGAGTGCTACATAAATAGTACAATATATGGTGACAGAATTCCATGAAACTTTTCTTTCCTACTGTTTCTGTGTAGGCAGTAAACTAAAGATTTGGCCTATAGGAGGTGGAAACCTTTTATCAAACACTGTTTGGATTTGTATTAAGAGTGCACTGTGGAGTAGTCACGCTTGAATTCAGAGACCTCCTGTTGAGGCAGCAGACCTGTGTGTCAGCAGCTCCTGACTTTATTCTGCAGCACCTGTGTTTATCCAGAGGCTCACAGTGTAAAAGGTTTTATAGGGACCAGGAGCCGGCGATCGCTGTGGTCTTTTAAAAACTCCCGGTTGTCAGCGCCGATTCTGTTCAGGAGCACCGTCACCGCGGGGCGACCCCTCACCCCGCCCCGCTCAGCGCACGCGTCCCCTTCGGCTAACCCAAACCTTCACCTCGGGCTGCCCTTTATGAGTGACCCCGCATGGCGCCACGGGAGGGGGCGGGGTGGAGGTCAGACGTGACTCTGACAGCCCCATGAGAGCCCGCAGCCTTGCCCCTGCTTTCCTGCACAGATAGTTTTGTGAAGGGGGGGTGGGGTGGAATGGCGTTTGCCTCTCTCTCCACCCTGTTCTCGCTACCCTGGCTCTTGGTGACCGCGCCTGCCCCCGTGGCCGGGTATCGGGGCCGGGTAGCAGGGCCGGGCATGAGGGCCGGGCCCCGGAGGACCCGGGGAAGGTAAAGCCGCGCGCGGTTCAGAGAGCGGGGGGAAGCGGAGGGACCCCCGCTGTACTGACTCGCTCATCTGACCCACGCCAGCATCCCTGCCAGCTGCAGCATTAACAAATGAAGTTGGATAAATATTTAAATAAACACCCTCGTGCATCCAAAACAAACAGTAAGACAGTTATTAAAGCATTAGACGTGTCTTCCTGCAGCTGTGAGACCGTATACAACACTTCATTTTACTGTAAACCACTTGTAATGAGGAACATACCAGAACTGGGATGGGGTTAGGGGAACGAGGGTGCGTGGAAACTAAAGCCCCTCTTACGGTGTTCCTTCCTGTTTCACAATCACTGAAGGATAGATGGGAGTGATTTGTGTTGGGCCGTGGTGTTAAGAAAACAGCTCTTGTTGAATCCACCTTTATTATTGTGACATTGGCTGTGCAGTAAGTCTTTTTAAGGGCGAGCCGGTGAGTGCAGATGTGCTCTCCTTTGCAGGCTCTATATCATCCCATTGGTCCGTTAGTGTCGTTTCGTGGGTGATGAAGTCCAAGAACACTGATTTGTTTCTCAGTACCCCCGCAAGCACACAGACACATTTGTGACAAATGTGTTCTTCATGCTTTGCCTATCACTTCATGCTTAATGAGGTCCTTGGCTGCAAAGCTTCTCATTTTGTGGCTTTTAATATTTGACATTTGGAAAAATAAATACCCGTGAATAATGACCGTTAGCACATTTATTTACGCTGTTGCCAAACTGGTCCGTTTCCACGCCATTGTAAACATGGAGAGGGAGAAAAATGACAGAAGTGGGGAAAGTATCGTGGCACAGAGAGCGACTGAGTCATGGAGGCTTATCGGGCTTGACATGGGCGTGCTCTCAGGCAGCGATGTGGTCAGACCCACCTGCTCCCTCCGCCACCAGCGTCAAGCAGGCCTGCCCCTCACCAGCCCGGAGCCCTTTTCTGCTCCACTCTGGGGTTCGTCTGTGCTTTTTTCGCCTACGCACCTCCGTCTGCACACCTTCGTTTGTGCACTTTGGCCTGTGCGCTTTCGTTTGTGCGGTTTTGTCTGCGCACGTTCATCTGCGCACTTTCATCTGCGTGCTTTTGTCTGCGCATCTTTGTCTACTCGCTTTTGTCTGCGCACTTTCGTCTGCGCTCTTCACCGTTCATTCTCGTGCAGATTTGAGGGCAGGTAGTAATGCGAATGAGACGTGCAGTAGAAGTAGAAGCCGACATCGTATTTGTGGCTGCTGATGCGAATCTGTAGCAGCTTCGGATTTGGAGATCCCAGGCTCTAACTACAGCCTTTGGCACGGCCGTTTCCCGAGAGCAATAAGCCCACTGTGGAGCCAGACCTGCTTCAGTCTCCTGGGGCTGCTTCAGTGCAGAAGGCTCATTCCAGGGTAACGCCAGTACGGTTACAGTAAGTGTGTGTATGTATGTGAGCACCTCTGGCTATAAAAGTTGGAACTTCCTTCCTGCCACACAGGAAATACATTTTATGACTTTTATCCTAAAGCATCGCTTTTTAATGCAACCATTATACCATTTGTGTCCAGGGATTTGCGTGATGCTGTTGTATTTTAATTATCAAGTAGTCTCAAAATAAGTCAGACTGTACATTCTGTTTATAGTTGTCTGGTGCTATGAAGAAGTAGTAGTGTTTCTTTATGGGGATGAGTGTTCTCTAATCAGGTCCCTCTGTTGATCGCCCAATGGGGACACGCCTGTTCCACGGTGCCGTGTTTTTCCACTGCACTCCACGTGCATGCACTGCGAACGCCCTAAGAGGTTTTCCTGTTGTGATCTTCTCAGGAATACTTGGCGTCTGTCGTCAGCTGACAGCGCGGATCAGTCGCTAATGGCCACCAGCAGTCTGGCCGCTCTCCCACCGGAGGGCGCGGCCTCCGTCGACTGCGCGGGGCGCGGCGGGCTCCCCCGTCTAGACGGCAGGGCCACATCAGAGGAGCCGCAGAGCGCCGTCACGTCCGCGGGTGCCTCCGCCCTGCGCCTCCTCCCTGCGCCTCCTCCCGCTCCCTCTCCCGCGGCCTGTTTACACGTGTCCGCCCTCCGATCCTGCACCGGCTCCCACAACCCCCCCATCCCCCCCCCTGCCCGCACCCACAGGCCAGGAAAAACACCTGCACCCCCCCTCCCAATGTTGGCTCACCTCACTCCATCATCCTGGAAATTGTGATGGCCCAGCTCAGCTGTGTGAGCGATATTTGGGAAGAGAGGTTGAGAGCGGTTCTCAGGTCGGGTGACATCACCCCCCCATTGTCTCCAGGATAGCCACTGGGCAGCCAGACCCCTAAATCACGGAGTGAGCCTTAACGTGTCTGCAGAGACTGTGAGCTCCCGGCTCACTTCTGAAGCATCCACTGCCTCACTGATGGGTTAAACATTTGTGCTTTGCATTTATTAAATTATTTTTTTTCTCCGTTCTCTGGGTCTGAGCGAAAGCCCGTAGCCGTTGATGTTATTATTTTATTTGTGTGTTCGCTCGTTGCCATGAGCGTCCGCGGGGACGCACGTTCGCAGTCTGGCGCGCGGCGGGACGGCCGCGTAATGGGGTTGTCTCGCGGCCGCGGTGGTGGAGCGCGGCCGCTTCCGCTCAAGGTTCGGGGCACACTTATTTTGGGGGGAAACGGCTTTGTTTAGCTCCAAAACAACGCGGCCAAACAACGGAATGGAGTCACGTCTGGATGCGGCCTGCGTTTGCGCCGAACACGTGTGGACGGGCTTTTTGGGCGCCGAGGCTCGGGTGGACAGACTGGGGCGGGAGGGGAGGGGAGGGGAGGGGGGAATGTGGGGGTGGGGGCTGGTGTGGCGGGTTGGTGGTGACGCGGGGCTGCTCCGCTGTGTTCCAGAGTCGCGGCCCTTGTCCCTGCCCATGAAGGTGATGCCGGCGACCCCGGAGCCCTGGGTGTCCTCTGAGGAGCGCATGAAGGAGCTCATCGCCCTGATGTGGGACGCCGTCAAACGGCTCACCCTGCAGGTAACGCGCAGACCCCCTCTCCTCCCGCAGTGATGTCATCAATGTTTCATCGGTATGTTCACCTTTCATTTTACACTGAAAATCACTTTGCTGTGCCTTAAACCACAGGCCTCATCTGCAGTTCTATAACTAGAGTGTTTTGGCTGCAGTCTTTGCCCTTTGGTCTCAGTGACAGCGGTACTCGCTGTGCTATTTTTCAGCAGCTCGCTTTGATGCCCGGTTGCCTGACTTTATCCCAGTGCCCATTTTCCTTCATTCCCCCAATTTGGTCTGGCTAGTTACACCTGTGAGGCCGGGTTTGGCCGTGAAGGCCCATCACTGCAGGGAGGGCCAGCTCTTCCCCGGACACGGCCTCTGACAGCACGCGGTGTAGCAGCGAAGGCGAGCGCTGACGGCCGTCTCCGTCTCCGTCCCGTCGGACTGTCGAAACCACGGCGCGCGGCGTCTCGTCCTCGGCACAGAGACGTCCGGCGGGCCGGCGGGCCCAGCGCTCGGAACACTGCGCTAACGTTGGCGCCGGAAGAATCCCGCAATGGCCGCTTTTTTATTCCCCCCCCCCTCGGTAATTCTGGAACGTACCGCACCGCACAGCGCCAATTAGGAGACCGCGTCCCGCTGACAGCTCCGTGGAAGCGGACCAGACCGACAGCTGGTATTAAAGGACCCGAGATCCCAAACACAGCTAGTCCATTTATTTCAGCGCAGTGTAAACAAAATACCTAATGGCTCGCTCTTCTGCTACACATGTGCCCAATTTTGCGTGCGGGGGGCTTTTTTCCCCTCTCTCTCTCTCCCCTCCCCATCTTTTATTTTATTTTATTTTGGAAGAGGACATGAGAATTTATTATTGTACGACTGCTGACTCCACTTATAGGCAGAGGTAGCTGTGTGAGGACGGGGATGTGCGCGAGGAGGGGCTTGTGTAAACTGTGACAGGGTCCGTCCGTGCCTCTCCTTCTTTTTTTAACTTCCTCTCCGTGGGCAACGGCGGACATCTGCAGTGGAAGATTGCGTGAAAATCTTTTAAGCGGGTTGCTTGGTATCCTTTCGCCACGCCTGCTCCTCGTTCCGGAGTTTGTCGTTGGGGATCTTTGCCGCCTGTCGTGGCTTTTTCGAAGCGACGGGATACGCGGAAGCTACCGGGAAAAAACCTGCGGTGCCCCGCGACAGAGCAGCGGCTCATTGATGCCCAAATCACACGGGCGCGAGCGAGCAAATAAACAGAAAACGGGTTTCATTCACACTGGGCTGAAAACACCCACACAAGGGAAAACAAGTCTTTGTGCTGAAATGACTGTTCGTCAGTTCAGAGGCTCTGCGTGAAAGCGAGAGGTGTAATCCAGTTCCCACACTCCGTTACAGCTGCTGAGGTAATACAGCAAGAAAATGCTCACCTTCCAAATCCAGATTTAAAAAAAAAAAAATGACGAGGCTAATTTGGTGCAGGAAAATCAGATTTAGTTTACGCAAATAAAAAGGGATGAAGTAAGAGGCCGGGGCAGCGTGCTGAAATGCCAGCTGGTTGCATGCTAATGTTGCGGTGGTGCAGTTCCAGTCGTCACTTCAGTTTATGACTGTGTAGGCCTGTCCACAGCGCCAAACTCCTGGCCGGGGTGCCCTGGCACACCCCAAAGGGGGTCACTGCCCAACCGCGCGGGCGAGATACCCAGACCTCCCCCCACGCTGCCCCACGCAGCCCCCCCCGTGCCCCCCCCCCCACTCCAAACAGGACACCCTCATTCGCCAGCCTTGACATAATCAGAAGTGAACAGGAGGTGATTCTATTTCAGGAATTTGCAATAATTCCTTCTATTTAACACATGAATGTGTTCAGCGTTGGCAGGGAAGCACGTTGCTACCAAAACTGAAACGGGATCCCTGAAACAGAAAGGATGTTGCCATGGAAAAATGAAGTAACGCTGGGCCCGCAGCTGCCACGCATTAATGAATAGGATATTTTTTTTAAAAGATCATTTGTGTTTGGTGTGGCTCGTGGGGACGCGGCCAGATGGTTTCCATGAGCAGGTTCTGACCCCCGGCTCGGCCTACTCTTACAGGCGGATTACTTCATCCCCCCCCCGCCCCCCCGCCCCCCGCCTTTGTCACATCTCTGAATTGTCACAAGATTTACAATTACAACTTTCATTTCGGCCACGTAAATCACCAAGCATCCCTGACACACACACACACAAAAAGAAAAGAAACGCAGCATGCATAAATGATTGTTCTTGGATTGAAGTTAATAACGGGACATTTCCCCCCCCCCCTCAGTGGGTGGGTACGGGACAAACGATGGACAGCTCAGTCCCAAAAAAAAAAAAAAGGAAGAAGACAAAACCGTTCCCGTATCCTAATTGGAAATGGAAACAGTTGTGAAAAAAGGCGCTATTATTGGGCTGCTATCTTGAGTGATTAGCTCCAGCAGCTCACCTTGTTTGGAGAGGCTCCAGAGTTCTCAGCCCTGCGAGCTGCCAGAGGGGAGAAGAGAGTGTGCGGAGGTAGCCGGGCTCCTTTCTGACGGAAATGGGGAAGGACAGCGGTGTTTATGCAAAGGCCCAGGGAAAGACACGCTTTGATACTGCAGCCCCGGTGCTTTCTGCGTAATGGGCCCTAATGCATTTGAAGCAGGGTTTCATGGGAAACGCAGTAGGGTTAACGCTCGGAGGACGTTTCCACTCAACCTAGTGCGCCTTTTTTTTAAAGCGGAGGAATCGATGTCAAATCCCAAATTCATTGAGAAAACATTCCCTCCCCATTACGTATTGGGCCTCTCTGGTAGCGCTGGGGTCTAAATCTGGACCCAGGAATGTAACAGTAGACGTGTCATTAGCCGCTAACCCCGCCGGAGGAGTTCCAGGGAGGGCGGCGACGCGGGGGCCGAGCGGGGGCCTCCGCTTTTTCGGCCGCGGCAGCGCCGATGACCTCAGCGCGGGGCGGCCCGCGACCCCTCGACCGCAAACCCGAAAAAAAAAGAGCACTTACGTGGGATCCTGGTGTAAATACGAACGGGGGCGTCCGGGCGACTCCCGGGACCACACGAGCACCTCGGGCCCAGCGAGCGAGCGGCTGTTAAAATCTGCAGATGTGCGGAGCCGCTTCTGACACTGTTGACGTTCGAAAAGGCCGATCTTGGATCAATAAACCGCTGATCAAAGGGCGCAATTAAGTGACGGTTGGTAACACAAACAGCCCCACCAGCAGAAACAAACCACAGCCTTCATGTCACAAAGCGTTTATTTTTCCAGATTTCCACCTTGGCCGTGGGGGCCATGAGTACTTGTCAGCTTCTGTAAGCAGTCTGGGCTGGAATGCGGGGGGCGAGGAGAAGGGGGGGGGGGGGGTGGCGCACCAGTGTTGTGTTTGCCAGGCTCTTCGCTTATTTTCGGAATGAATGGATTCCCACCTGAACACCCCTCCCCCCCCACTACATTCAGTGCATGCTCTATGCCTCCTTCTCCTAATCCCATAGCACGTCAGCCCTTCGCTCAATCCTTCTGGAACCTTCCCTCCTGCAACGACAAGGTCCCTGACCCCCCCTCCCCCCTCCTGCAGAACCTCAGGAAGCCCATCTGCCCCCCCCCCGTGCCTCTCCGGCTGAACCCGGGTTTTTCCTGAGATTTGGGCGATTTCACGCCCGTGGAGGGAAGCGCGCGGCTCGCGCTGTCGCTGCCCCGGCGGGAAGATCTCGCTCAGAAGAGTATCGGATTGTGAAAACAAAAAGGCCGTGTTCCTCCGCTGGGGTCCCCGCGGGGCGCTCGCCGCGTCCAGAGCCGCCGGTGTTTTCGCCCGGGATCCTCGCAGGGTGTTTCTCATTTCCTCCCTCCGTCGCCGGCTCATTTCCTCATCGCTCTGCCGCGGCTCTCTCCTGTACCTCACGGCTCTGGAGAAGAACTCTCTCCCTACGGCGCTGCGGCCATTCGAGTTACGGACCCACAGCGCACGGCAGACTGTACTTTCTGTCTATCTTCATTCAGATGAGCCTTTTAGTGTCTTTGCCAGGGTTATTATAAGTGCCCTGCTGTGGTTATGCTGGCCGTCCCCTAGAAGCCAGACGTTTAGCCAGGCGGCTGTTTCGCTGTCAGGCTCACATGCGTGAGAATCGGCGCTGCCACAGAAGCCCCGGCCCTCCTCCTCGGTTTGGTAGCGATGCGCGTCGGGCTCCTGCCAAACACCAGGGAGGAAGAAAACAAAAATCCATCAAATCCTCACATGTGCCTCCGAGCTGACTGATTTGTAAAAAGTCCCTCTGAAACTAACTCTTTAGGCCCTGTGATGTTGGTAAAAATTCTGTTCAGTCTACCTGGTTGGTTAGATTGAAAAGGTTTTTTTGGGAGGGTGGGGTAGGCGGCAGGGACTGTCTCCTCCTGTGAATGCACCTGAAGCAGGTCTATGTGCTCTTGGGTTCCTGCGCTTTTTCTATAGGCAGGCCCCTGCAGTTAAAGTTAAATGTGTTGTAAATGTTAACCCCTGAAGTTAAATGTGAAGGTCTGCACTGGTCGCTACCCTCCACCCCACTGCTCCCACAGACCAAGCCTTCAGTTTCCATTCTCCATTCAGTCGTGTGTGGAATGGAGTGACTGGTGTTTCAGTGCCCAGGTAACACTGGCGGTGGTGCCGGTGCTGCTGGCTCAGGGCCCTCCCCAGGGGCATCCTGTTGGCTTGCGTGCTGATTCCCTGTGTTTGGTATCTGTGTTCCCTAGGCTTACTTTCAGGGATTTGATGGTAGGGAATTAAAGGCTACAGGGATCCACTTAATAGCCGAACAAATTCTAGCCTGTTCAAATATGGAGATTAAATGTACTTCAGTAATTCCTGCATGTCTCCTAATCACATTTAGTTTTCAGTGCAGCTGTCTGTGAAAGGGTTTTAATGTGGGTTTTTATGTGCACTTCACAATCCACAATTTCCGCAGTGGTGGAAAAGCTGGAGGCTTTCTGCATTGCCAGAGAAGGCCTTCGACGTTTAAACAATCGCTTGAGTATGCACACACACACACACACACACACAAGCATACGCATAGTGAATGCACACACGCACACATGCACGCATACAGAATGGTATTACATGCATACACACACACACACACACACAAGTGCACTCATACACAATGCACACACACACGCACTCACATGCTGGCACACGCGTACACACACACACACACACACACACTCACATGTGCACACACGCGCGCGAACAGACACACACACAGCGTACACGTCAGCGACCCCCACACATGGCGGGGCAGGTCAGAGGGCGGCGTCTCTCAGCGTCTCTGCGCAAACAGTGCGCTCTGCCAGTTGGCCCGCGGCGGGCCCCGCGGAAAAGAGAGAGAGAGAGAGAGAGAGAGAGGCCTTCGCGGTGATTTCACCCCCAGGGCGTTGTAATGGGGGGGGGGGGGGACCGCGGCGAATCTCAGCCTGAACTAAGTCAACACGCAGCAGTGGGCCGGGGATCACTTTGCTGTTGCAGGTGCCACCTTTCAGAGGGAGCGTTCGGAGGGGACCCCTCGCGCGGCGCGGATATTAAAAAGAAAAGGGGGCCTGCAGCACTTGTTTGAAGAAGACGGGGGGATGTTAACTCAGGTGTCCTGGCCGGGGTCCAGCGCGGCTTTTTTCCCATTCAGCCGAAAAATATTCTCTCTTTTTTTTTTTTTTTTGCTTTTTCTCTCCGCTGATGACGGATGACTGTAAAATCACACGTTAGAGTAGGACCTGCGCGTATGCGCCGGCACGCTCGGCCTCAGAGCCAATCAGAGCCGTCCCCGCTGATCTCTCCTCGGCAGACCTGCCTCTCCGTTCGCTCGGGTTGTTAATAGCGTCCAGGTGATCGGGCCGATGACGTCTCCGAAGCTCCCCGTCTGTCCGGTGCTCCTCAGATTCGTCACAGTCACCGAAGTCCTGATCCAGGGCCCGGCATTGACAGTAACCGGCTTGTTTTATTTAAAGGGTTTAGTTTCACTTTGACGAGGCTTGATGTTATCCGAGATGAGAGAAAATCACCCTAAATGCACAAACGATGCTTAAAAGCATTTGAATGTACATGTGCCGTGTCTGTTGTATGCGTTATGTATCCTGCATGATCCACTTCCACCACTAAACTGGGTCTTATTTTAAAAGGGTAACTCAACCTCGAAATGAACTCCAGTTGGTGAAGGGGGGAAAGTAGTGTGAATGATATTCCATACTATAATTACATGACTTACTTTCATAGGTTATTTGTGCAAGGCTATTGAAATCCTCCTACAGGTCTGGAAGGGGCCAGTTTTCCATGATTGTACCATAGTCAAATATAGTGCAACTTCTGGATGAAACTATTCTGAGTCCCAGGCACTTTTGGCCCAAGACCACAGTCCAATAATACTGTGCTATATCAGCAATAAGTGACAGTGTAATGACCTCACGCTGCTCAAGGTCAGGTCTCCCGAGCAGATTACATCACTCCCTTTGTGATGTCATCTGCTCAGGATAAAATGGCCATTCAGAAAAGCTAAACATAGTTAAACGTACAGTTTGAAAGCTGGTTATAACAATACCTTAGAGCACTCCAAAATGGGGGAGAAACATTTGACAGTAAAAAGATTTTTTATGAAGTTAAAAAAGAGAGAGGTAACTGAACCGCTGTTCCCTTCCTGTTGCTCATCCTCAGCTGAACGTGTAGATTTTTACGTGGTGGTAATTGGTCGGGAGCACACCGCTGAGCTCGCTGCTGTAGACCGCTTCTGACCGTCAGCTGAGCGCAGGGCCCCAGGCCCCGAGCCTCGCCCAGAGCGTGAGCTCTGACAGCCCTCTGGCGCGTTTTCCAGCGTGAACCAAGGCCGGGTCACGGTAGAGCTGCTGGCTACGGTCGGCCTGGCCGAGGGAGAGGTGGAGAGATGGAGAGAGAGAGGGAGAGGGGAAGAGGGAGAGATGGAGGGAGAGAGGGAGAGGGGAAGAAGGAGAGATGGAAAGGGTAGAGAGAGAGAGAGGAAGAGCAGGAGAGATGAAGAGAGAGATGGAGAGGGAGAGATGGAAAGGGTAGAGAGAGAGAGAGAGAGAGGAAGAGCAGGAGAGGTGAAGAGAGAGATGGAGAGGGGGAGATGGAAAGGGTAGAGAGAGAGAGAGGAAGAGCAGGAGAGATGAAGAGGGAGAGAGAGAAAGGGTAGAGAGAGAGATGGAGAGAGAGAGGAAGAGCAGGAGAGGTGAAGAGAGAGAGGGAGAGGGGGAGAAGGAGGGGGAGAGAGGGAGATGGCCAGGGCTCTTGGCAGGGGCCTGAACAGTGGCGCAGATGTCGAGGAGCTCGTTCCCCGCCCCGGCCTGTGAGGGTGCCCTGGAGGCAGGGGGCTGTCTGGGTGACTCACTCTCCTCCCGACGTTGAGCCCCCCTCCAAAAGCACAGAGGAAGAATATCCAACAGTTTCCTCACATCAATGGTTAGAGGACACCTGTTATTCAGATGTTTTGTTTCCTCAAGCCTCATCAACAGGGAGACTGTAATTTTGCAAAGATATTCAACTGTGACTAAAGCAAACAACGTGTGAAACACCCATGCGTGCACCCCCCCCCCCCCCCCAACTCCCCTGATTCTTCAAACATCCTTGCCTGTGCGGATAAAAAGTAAATATTGCTCTGTTCGTGATTCAACTGTTTTCACCAGAGATGGACTCATGCACAGTTGCGACTGTGAATAATTTGGTGTTTTATTGATACTTTTGCTGCTCGGTAAATCTAGCCGTGTTTATGAAAAGAAAAAACTTGACAGCATGTGGACAGAAGAGCTGTGCCTGACGTGGAGATTCCAGTTTGGAACGCTGAATTTTTTTTGTCTCACGACGCATGGTGAGTGAAGAATATAGTCAGTCTGTTGCCTCAGTTATTTAAGTGTTTTCATTTGACAAAATGTTGTCGATTGTTCGCTGTCTATATTTAAAATATTGAATATTGTGCATTAAAATTTAGATGTCTATTTCCATTTGTTTGCTTTAGTTTTGTGCATTCCAGCCCAGCAAATATCTTGATTCTTTTCTTGCGTGGTTTTCTTTTCTTTTCTTTTTTTTGTTGCCGGAATACAGCATTTTTCCTGATGATGTGGTGTTTCTGTGGATAGAACATTCCAGAAACAGGAACTGCCCGTTTCTCAGAGTCCATGGGGATGAGGCTCGGTCCAGAAGTTTCCCTTTCTCTCCGCTCAGGGTGTTTATTTCCCCCCTCTTCCCTGAAGCTCCTCTGACCCCTGAAGTGGTCTGGGGATGTGGGGCACAGGCCGAGTCAGTCAGCTGGCGGTGACTCTCGTCCAGTTACAGGAAGGTGAAGCTACTCAGCGCTAACCGTGGTCCCTACAGCGTTCTGTGTTCCTCTGCCTGTGAGGTACAGGAGCTCGTGCCAGAAGACACGCATACAGGCTCATGGATTCTGCCTAATGGGATGTAACTGTGATATTTAAAAGCAAGTGGGACCACATGCGGTGTCTTGAAATGATGAATACATCTTTGGATAACACGTATTGCGTAAGTTGTCATAAAAGAAGCGCATATTGAAGCATACTGATGTGCTGTTAGAGCAGTGCTGGGGAAGCCTCTTGCTGTTGGAGTGCAGCGGCAGCCCGAGTGGGCTCTGGAGCCCGACGCTTCGTGTGCCCGCCTGCTTTAAAGCTTAACCTCTTAAAGATCTGCGCCAGGCCGTACGGAGTGGCCGGCTTTCCGTGCGTGCCGCTCCTCAAAGCCCCCGAGAAGCCCGTACGTGTCAGCGTGTGAAAGCGTTCCCGTTTCAGACGGCGCTTTGAAGAGGAGTGAAAAAAGGAAGCGCGTAACGGTATCCATCTCCCCCCCCCCCCCCGGCCGCGATGAAAGTGGGGAGCGCAGCCGGCCTCGGACCGGCGCGTCAGCGTGCGGTTCCCGCCGCGGACCCCCTCATTGGACACAGCTGCGACCGCGCCTTTGACCGCTCAACCCGTCCACCGCTTTCCCATACGGCCGTGTCTGGAGACCAGATCCACCACCGCCGCCGCCCCGCTCGCCCGGACTACCACCTGCTATCGGGCCTCTTTGATTCCCATGGCGGGTTGCGAAATCGATAGATCTGCGCAAACGATCCTAACAGACTGCGGTGTGATCGAATAGGAGCTCAGCCGCTGAGCTATTCGCCGCTCTCTCCAGACACCTGCGGTCATGTGTGTTTCTGGTCCGTTTGAAGCCGCACGGGCTGATGGGACTGGCTGGTGGTTTACAGGACGTTTATGTGCAGATCTTCAGCGCTGATTGTTCCCAAACTGCAGGCCTTGCATCCTTGAAGGAATCCCAGCAAGCTCTTTGTGAAATGAGAAAAAAACTGAAAACTCTTGATAGGAGTTTGACTTAAAAAAACTGACATTTACTACACAGTGCATACAAAAATGTATCAGAAAATGCAAATAAAGTATACATACAACATTTATAGATAGAAAATGAAACTTATTAAGTGGAATGCACGGTTTGATTGAAGTATGTTGGTTATAGATTCAGCTGATAGCTTTTTTAAAAACATTTTATTTTTTGATTTTTCACATTAAGTAGGCATTTCTTTATTCTATACTTAATTGGCCTGCTCGGTCCATACGTAGACTTAGTCATTGGTATGTTTCTAAAGCTAATTTAGGAGTAGTTTTGTGTGTGAGTGTGCAGTACTTCTTCGTGTTGCTGACACGTCCCTGCACATTTTCCTCTCTCCATCTCCCTGTTCCAGCTGGAGCTGCAGTCGTGCTGCGTGTTCCTCCCCAACGACAGCCTGCCCTCCCCCAGCACCATCATCTGCGGGGACATCCCGGGCACCGTGCGCAGCTGGTACCACAACCAGGCCAGCATGCCGGGCACCCTGGTGGTCTGCCTGCCCCAGATCAGGGTCCTCAGCGCGGGGCACAAGTACATGGAGCCCCTCCAGGAGATCCCCTTCGCCGTGTCCCGGCCAGTCCTGGAGGAGGGTGGGTACCGCGCTGCTTCTGAGCGTCCGTCTGCGTCCTTTCCTTCTGAAGGACAAGTAGCGCCTCAGGCGCTGCCTCACAGTTACTCCAGGGGTCATCAGCAAAAGAACTGGGTGTTGGAGTTTATGCCACACTGGAAGAGAAATGGATGAGGTGTCTTGGGCTCTTTTACTTCTCTCCAAGAGTATAGCTTCCTTATAAGTTACACACATATAAATAATACATTGTTAAGTATGTTTAATTTCATTCACTATTTGTATTTCAAGGAAATGACTGTATTTTGGTTGAATTCTACTGTTCAGCTCTCATATCACACAATGTTAGTGTCCTCATTGGCATGATCTCACACAGACTCTGTGGGAAGTTCAGGTTTCTGCGGTGAATTTTGTAGTGCAAATGGAATTTACTGTATTTTTACAGTAACATTTAACTTCTGCTTTGCCCTGATCTGTACAGTCAATTTACATTTAGTAAAGTATAAACCTGGCAAACTATATCTATGGTTGTGTATATAAGTGATTTGTCTCATGTGTGAAGGAAAAAAAGGAAGAAATCCACCTATAGAAATTTTAGAAACGAAATTTAGTTAAGTTATAGTTATAGAGAACATTTGATTTGCCTGGTGCACCTGGTGTCAACATTGCCAAAACCATCCCTTGTCCTGTAAATCTTCTCACCCCCAGAAGAAAGAGGTGGCCTTTCTCCAAGCCGCTAATGACATCACAGTTTTGCCTTGCAAATGGGAAAAAAAAAAAAAATCAAAACAGTTACATCAGACTACTGTCAGCGTCGCAGTAAAAATTAACAGCCCGTGCGTTGGGTAATTCATTCCCCGCCCTGTGAAGGCCTCTGCACCTCCCTGGTTTAATGCGGGGGATCAAAGCGTGCGAATAGCGCGGGGGAGTCTGCCCTCCACGCTGGCGGGAACGGGAACGTTCCCCGCTCCGGCCGGCTGCGGGGTGAGGCCCCGGGTCTCGGCCTGTTTGGAGCTGCCGTGAACCTGCCGCACCTCAGGGTGGACTGAAAGGCCCTTTCACACGAACGCTAGGAGCCTGGAGTAGCCTTACGACCTCCAGAGATTTTTATCCTCTTCCCCCCAAGGAACTAGCCCTGCACGTTGGCCTGAATGTTTCCGTACCTAGTCCTGCAGTTAGGCCGAATGTTTTGTTTTTTTAAGGCATCTCTTTCAGTTTTAAGAGCTGTTCTAATCCTCGTTATTGTGCATCTGTGTTGGGCTCTCTTCTGATGCACTTTGATTAACTTTGTACTTATAGTACATATTCAGCATGTACCTCTATCTGAGCCAGATAAGACGATGAATGACTCTCAGAGTGCTGGTTTATACTGGCTTGGTTACACTACCGAATGTTCTACCAAATTCTTCCCTGGGTAGTACACCGTGGAGTCCTCAGAGGGGTCATTAGTGATAACACAATATCCCTGGCTCGGAGCTGTTTTAACTAACTGGCCGGCCTATTGTTCTTGCCCCAGAGCTGTTTTATCAAGGGGTCCGGCCTACCGTCGCAGCCCCAGAACTGTATTTCAACTAACCGCCCAGCCTGATGTCCCTGCCTGTGCCCCCTCCCTGCAGGAGACGCCTTCCCCTGGACAGTGAGCCTGAGTCAGTTCAGTGTGTACACCCTGCTGGGACAGCAGCGCTCCCTCAGCCTGCTGGAGCCCATGGGCTGCACCTCCACGCTGGCCGTCACCTCCCACAAGCGGCAGGGGGCGGGGCCCGAGGGCCGACACGCCTTCATCGTCTGCCTGCACGTGGACCTGGAGCCGCTGCACCTCAAGTGTTCCAACCCGCAGGTGGGTGTGTCAGTCGCTCTTTCTCTTAATTCGCTGAGCTCCAGTAGTCACCGCCATGTACTAATACACAGTATGTATGTCTGCCATAAACAGGTGTGAACCCACGGGCCCAAGCTTTTATTTTTTCTAAGTTTTTCCATATATTTCGTAGATCACCCACTCTTTTGAGCACACCAATAATAGACTTTGCCATTGAGAGACTGGCACTGTATCTGTTCATCTCTACTAGTCAGATTCCTTGGCCATTATTTCAGTTGTGCTCAGTTGTTCATACTGGCTGTCTTGTGCAAATTCACACATATTTTCGCCTCCACTCAACCAGTCAAGATAAAAACGCTGATATCAGCGGCAGTGAAGATGCCAGTACCAGGTCTCGGGACGGGCCTGACCTGGGACTTAAACCCATTTGAATCCGTTTACTGGGGTCACATCAGTACCGCGGTTGCTAAAGCACAGGGCTACCGCGAGATGAAGCGTTTACAGTAGACGGCGGCCTCAGGCAAGCAGACGAACAGCGCTTTAAAAGCACCCATAAATCCCACATACCCCCTGACGTAATCCCACCGCCTCTCCTCCCACCAGCAGCCGCTTTTACCATCCTAGACAGAGGGCAGGATGCTGGGGCTCTTTGATGTGATCTCAAGTGTTCCCCTTCCCTCTCTGATCCCTTCCTGAAGTCTCCTAACTGCAGCTTAAGATGCACATTTGGCTAATGTTCTGGAATCAGTTGCAGGTGTGCAGTTTGCTCATGTGACTCTAGCCTGCCCCCCCCCGCCCCCCCACCACCACCACACATACCCACATATCCACACACACACACACATACACCCATGCCTAGTCACACACACAAACACGCATGCATGCACACACATACACACACACACACACACGCCTGCCCTCTTGTGCACACATACGCGCGCGCACATGCACACACACGCACACACGCATACCCACACACGCACGCATGCTCACACCCGTAAAGGGGGTTTGGAGGAGCGTGCCACTGCCTTCTGGTTTCCCCATTTACATTTCATGGCCCGTTTTCCCCAGCAAACCCTCTCACACATTGCAGTGATGTGGTTTCAGGAGACCTTTATCAGGCTTGGCCTTAAAGTGTGACTACCGCTCGACCTAGCAGAAGGGTGAGGAGGCACTTACCATTGCAACACCTAATATAAGTGTCTCCTGATTGGCGCATACAGCTAAAGCACTGGCAAAGTAAAGGATGTTCAAATTGGGTCTGCTACTCAAATGGTTCTTTTCTTCTTCTGAGTGGGTCCCTCTGCTGAGGTGCTTGGACCCTAGTGGTGTGCTGCCTCCACCAGCCCAGGATGAATCTGTTGCGGATTCATTGTGTGCACGAGTCCTGTGTGGTGACCTGGAGATTCCCGGGCTCAATGGCCGCCCGTGACAGAAGCCCTGCCTTAGCTTCTTTAGCTGCACACGCTCAACTGAGGTGAAGACTGTGGAAGGGGGAGGGAACAGGCTGGCACATGCTCACTGGGGGCCTAAATCCCAGGGGTCAGGGTTTTCATAAGATTTTGCCAGGTGAGATTCAATAGGCCGAAACAAAGCCTGTTTTATCCACTTGTTGCCGACCTGCAGACATTAAAGACTGCGTTAGATTGATATGAACTGTTCCCCGTACTGCTGCTCGTCATCGGCCGCCAGAAAGAACATCTGCAATCAAAGGGCCGAGGTTGCCACATCGTTCAGAGTCATCCTCACGGCATCGCGTCAGGTTGCCAGGTAGATTCAGGCTGGGTGGAGAGGCGCGGCGCATGCAGCATACGTGCCGAAGGACCGCCGGCGCCCTCCTGGGCCACCGTGGAGCTCCCGACATGCACCGGCCGAGCGCCCCGCTCCGGTCTGGAGCGGAAAAACCCTGACCAGCCCTCGTTCCCCCCGGGGCCACCCAAGGCACCCTGGCGGTGCGGGGCGCTCTGAAACGCGACACCCGGAAAAAAAGGCAGAGCGGAAGCCTTGACTAAAGCCCCGGCTTCACTCAGGCCACGTTCCGTCTCGTTCGTCCCTCCAGGTCAACGGGAGATTTCACGCCGTTTTCCTAAGAGCAGGAAGCGGGTGTGTTTGTTGGTTGTCGTAAAATGAAATTCCCACACTCCTTAGTTTTGTTGCTGTTCTGTTTGTAAATGCATCGACATCCTGCACATATACCCCTTGCTCAATCCCATCTCCGCTTGGTCGACTGCTTTCTTACACAATGAGCAGTAATTTATGTGGCAGTCAGATCCATGTAATCAGAATAGGAAGCGTGTCCTTCATGCATTACACGCTGTACATGTATGTGTATGGATGACATGCTATGGAAATTCACCTGGGAAAACTCCTAAAGGCCGTTACATGAAGAGCGAGAGATAGACATCAGCTTTACTAGCAGAGATTAGCAGACATGATGTGGGATGAGAAAGTCAAAACAAGAGGAATGTGAAGCAAGATGTGCAAACATGTATTATAGATGAGAGTCTGAGATTACATTTTTCCAGTTCCAGCAGGGGGGGAAAACAAGAATAACCGTAATAGTTATTTATTGCCAGTATCTAGCCAGTATCTCTTTACACATGGAGCTTCTGGAAAAAAAGATCTTTTGAGTCATGAGCGAGTCATTTATTATCTGTCGGGCTGAGGACCGCGAGTCCCTCCTCAGACTGATGCGACGTGCTAATTCTCAACAGAGGCTGGTTGTACTAATAACAATTAGGCCACACCGCAGGAGCTTTAAGAAGCGCTGCCAGCATCCGAGAACAAACGAGACCTCACACCACCGTGGGACCTCCTTTCATTACCCAGCAGCCTGTGGAGCTGTCTCTCAGCCGTGAACTGGGTTTCCTGAGTGATACTGCCACTGGAAAAAGGGATGGCAGAGAGAGAGAGAGAGAGAGAGAGAGAGAGAGAGAGGGAGACGTACAGTTGGAGAGGAGGCCTTGGAGAAAAGATGGGAGCAGGTTGTTGTGGGTAGAAGATGGATTGATGGAGTGCAGAAGGTTGGGAAAGATGGATGAAGAGGGTGAGAGGGATAATAGATATATACACACACACACACACACACACACACACTCACAGAAGTGGGACCACCATCCCTGTCCTTAGTTCCTGGAAGCCATTTGTGTCGTGAGCAGCGAGAACACCCAAGGTGAACGTGCTTCGCCGCATGTGACGCACATTCCAGAGGGCCGAACTCTCCAGTTTTGATGTGTGAGCGGCAGTCTGCAGCCCCTCCCCTCACGGTGGTAAACGGCGTCTGAGTTACTGCCATCTCACTTTCCCCGAGTGCTGCACGTCACCGCATCAGACTGCAGTCTGCGCCGCTGACCCCAGCGTCCTCAACGGCGGGGGCGGCTGCTCGGAGCGTTCCCTCCCTTTATTCCGAGCTCCTAAACTGCAGAAGGGCTGGGCTTGTACGTCGGGTCGGCCTTGAAAACGGCGCCCCCCACTGTCAGCACCGCCAGTGAGCGGCCGTTCCCCTGGGCTTCCGCAAGAGACTCGCCAAGGCGCAGAACGTCATTTCAGAGTTCTTAGCCAGTTAACACATAAACGCTGTTTGCCGTTTAGCGCGAATAACGTTTCAGTCGACACAAGCGTTTATGAATTAAGGGAAAGCAGCTCGGCTTACAGTCCAGGCCAGTGTGTTCTCAGCCTCACTTGGTGTCATTGAACACTCAGTTAAAAAAAAAAGAAAGACGTTTCCTCGGTGGTCGAACGTGATGTTTCCCTCAAAATGGCGACAGGTGGCCCCCAGCATCCTGCCCACTGGCGGTAACACAACCTGAATGGTGACAAAGTGACCCGTAACTTCCTGTCGCGGAAAGTGATTCATGACTTGGGGGGGATGGGGGAGCAAAACTGCCCAGCAGGGAAATGCAGACTTATTCTTAAGGTCTCTCTGCTGAATAGAATCATGGCTTCTCATGCGGTTTTTCGTGGTGTGGAGGCTGTTACGTTGTGCTGTTTATTGAGGTTGAGGTCTTAGGAAGGCCCCTCTTCATCAGTTATCAACCGTCTGTCAGTCTGGGGAAATTACAGAGGTGTTTTCAGGTTATATACCCAGCTAAGTGCTCATTGTGAGTGTCCCGGCCAATCCGAACTCACGACCTTCAGGTCACTGTGCTGCTGCTTACAGTAGATCGATGCTCCGCCCACATCTGGTGGCGCTGCCACTAGGGCGCGAAGTCTGATGGGCCCAAGCGCTCGAGCGTCCGCAGCTCTCAGACACATGGGCCCCCCCTTCCGCCCCCCCTCCCCCCGCCCCGCTCCGCTCATCGGCAGGACAGGTCCGGTATGGCGGGCAGCTGTTGGCCTTGGTGAGGGCGTGTTTGCGTTCCTTCCTGGACGTGTTTGAAACGGCGCACAGTAACGCATTGTCCCGCGCTCCCCCGCTGATTCCTGCTTATTTATGGAGCGCTTGTGCGTTCGCGGGCCAAAGCTGGATCCAGCGGCTTTTTTGCGGGACCCCCTCTCTCCGGTGCTGAAGTGAATCGTCTGGGGAGACCGGGGGAACTTGGGGCGCAAGGCCAGGGTGCGCTCGCATCCAGAAATGAGCTCACTGTGAAAGACTCCCGCACCCCCTCCTATAAAATGGGCTGTATAAATAAATACAACAAAGCCCCGGATTTATTATTCTCCCCGCCTTTTTTTCTGCTTTATTCCGTGTTTTTGAAGTTTTGGCCCGCGCAAATTCTGTTTTTATTTATTTATGATTTCTTAGATTTTTTCCTCCCTAATTTTCACTGAATAAATTGTTGACCAATGACAATGCTTTAACCCGAACCATGCATTAATTTGAGTATCCAAAGGGAATTTAGCATTTGCTAACGGAATCAGACTGTGAAGTGCCACAGAATTCCGTAAGCTCGTTTTTGAAAGGGAAAACACTGCCAACCACCCCCTCCCCTCCCAAAAAAAAAAAAAAAAAAAACTTGAAAGGCACGACGCAAAGAAAGAGCATTGATCATGCCTAATTTTCACTGATCCACTATGTCCTCTGAATACTGTCTTAATAAGGAGTGGTATCATATGTCTGTGAACCTGCCAAGTCAAATCAGGGGTAATTGATTCCAAAGTCAAAACTTAATTCTGGTATGTCCATAACTTAATTCTGGTAATGCGTGAGAATGCGCAAATGCAGTTTTGAAATAATTCCTTTTTTTTGGGTTTGATATATTCCAGTCCAGTTTTTCTGTGTTCTCGATCCAGATTTATTGAAGAGTTTGCGATATGCAGATGAACTGGTGCGTGATTGCAGGGTTGTTTCTGGATTTAATGCCGACTTCTGTCCTCAATTATTCAATGAGTCTGATTTTATATGAGCGGACATCTCACCTGCAGTTCTTAATAAGTGTGTGAATGACCGCTATGGGCTGGGTCATGTGTGCCTGTGTGAAATGGTCGATGCTGCGGGAATACAGGCATCAGTGAGTGCAGCTGTTTAGCTGGTAGTGCCTGCGTAGGTATCTGCCCCCAGGCCCGGAGCTCCCCGCCCCCGGTGTAGACGCTGTTGCTCCTGCGCCCCCTGCAGGTCCAGCTGCTGTACGAGCTGGTCCACAGCTGGAGCTCCACCTGGGCCCGCCTGCAGAAGAGGGGCATCCTGCGCCAGACGTCCAGCTACCCGGAGCCCCCCGCTGGTGCCGCCCCCTCCTCCCCCGTCCGGAGCAGCGCCGGCACCGCGCTCCCCGACACCAGCACCTGCAGCCCCTCCGCCGACTTCGGCTCCCCCACCGAGGTCAGACGCCCCTTCACACTTCGCCATGTTCATCCACTGCTCTGCAGTACATTCTGCTGTGCATTACACACTGCTGTGCTTTACACACTGCTCTGCATTACACTCTGCTGTGCATTACACACTACTGTCATTACACACTGCTGTGCGTTACACACTGCTGTGCTTTACACACTGCTGTACATTACACACTGCTGTTCATTACACACTGCTCTGCAGTACACACTGCTGTGCATTACACTCTGCTGTCATTACACACTGCTGTGCATTACACACTACTGTGCTTTACACACTGCTGTGCATTACACACTACTGTGCATTACACACTGCTGTGCTTTACACACTGCTGTGCTTTACACACTGCTGTGCATTACACACTGCTGTGCATTACACACTGCTGTGCTTACACACTGCTGTCATTCACACTGCTGTCATTACACACTGCTGTGCATTACACACTGCTGTGCGTTACACACTACTGTGCATTACACACTGCTGTGCTTTACACACTGCTGTGCATTACACACTGCTGTGCATTACACACTGCTGTGCATTACACACTGCTGTGCTTTACACACTGCTGTGCATTACACACTGCTGTGCATTACACACTGCTGTGCATTACACACTGCTGTGCTTTACACTCTGCTGTGCATTACACACTGCTGTACATTACACACTGCTGTGCATTACACACTGCTGTACATTACACACTGTTGTGCTTTACACACTGCTGTACATTACACACTGTTGTGTATTACACACCGCTGTGCTTTACACACTGCTGTACATTACACACTGTTGTGCTTTACACACTGCTGTACATTACGCACTGCTGTGCGTTACACACTACTGTGCATTACACACTACTGTGAATTACACACTGCTGTGCATTACAACACTGTTGTGTATTACACACCGCTGTGCGTTACACACTGCTGGGCATTACACACTACTGTGCATTACTCACTGTTGTGTGTTACACACTGCTGCGCATTACACACTGTTGTGTGTTACACACTGCTGCGCATTACACACTGTTGTGTGTTACACACTGCTCTGCATTACACACTGCTGTACATTAAACACTGCTGTGCTCTCCACTTCACACACCTGCACAGTGCAGGACAGCAAAGTTCTGGCACAAATGTCCATGTTAAAGTGACCCATTTAAGAGATACACACATGCACATGCACACACACACACGAACACATACACGCACACACACAGAACATTGTATGAGTATATTATGCACAACTTGCTGTCAGGTGTTGTTTTGTTTCTTATTCATGATAAACTTTCTCCCGTTGCACTGATCTGATCAGTGGAGAAAAGAGTAATGGAGGCTAAGAAACTTTAAAAAGTGCAGTTAATGCAGATAAGGATGATGCACAACAGAAGAGGAACAATGAAATGGTTTTTTTTGTTTTGGGACAGTGCAGTGGATGTTAGATAGCTGTAGTCTGGAACAGTACACATAGTTGATCAGTATCCAGTGACGCCTGTCCTCTGATGGGACGTCCAGGCTCTGGGGGGTTGTGGGATGGCCACCGCTGTATAATTCGTACCACCCCGGAGGGCCTCAGGTACTGCGCAGGCCATGACAGCCCACTTGCCTCTGTTTACCCAAGTGCAAACACTGGTAGAAGTGTTTAGTCCCCCGGGAAGCCCCAGTGATTGGACAAGAATGCGGGAGCTGTTTTTATAAGCTTTGGTGGGCGGGGGGGTGGGGTGGGGGGGTGTGTGTGACGGTGGCAGTCCTCCCCCTCCCCTCAAACACTCTCCGTGCCGCCCCCCGTCTCCCACCGCCCTCGCTCCCTGACACTCTCCCTGACACTCTCCAGCCCCCCCCCACCCCCCCCCTCGCCGCCTCTCCCTCTGTTTGGGTCTCTCTGATGAGCGAAGACAAACTCCGCAGAGAAAATAAACGCGGCTCCTCCGCGGGCCCGCCGCGGGCCCGACGCGCTCCAGCGGAGGCTCTCCGTTGTGTACTTTAGGACTTGGCGTGCGGAGGTGTGGGAAAGTAGCTGCCTGTTTCTGGGCCCGCTCCGGGGGGCCCCCCGCGGGCTCCCGCCGCACACACATCTGGAGCCGGAGGCCCCGCCCTCAGGCCGAGCAGCGGAATGGGGCGAGGCGGGGCTACGGGCGCCACAAACCAAACCGCTCTGATTGGATTGGCTGTATTTTTGGTATCTGGAACATTACATTCACATTTACACATTTATGTTGTTAAAAGGCTACAGAAGCGGCCTGCAGTTTAAGTGGCAGCTTCATGCTTAAGGGCAGAGTTAGCGGTGGATAGCGCAGGACAGCTGATACTCTCCTGTAACGGATCCCCCCTGCCCCCCGCCCCCCCCCCCCTGCCCCCTGCCAGCATCCCCAGCCCCGGGATCAGGGCACAGATTGTCTCAGGCTTCCCGCGCTGTTCACCACTCGCCTCTCCCCTGGACCGGGTGAAACTGAAGACTGTAATTGGTAAGACTGCAGCGTTGTGGCTAATGAAGTCGTTCAGTCAGACTCAGAGAGGTGCCTGCATGGCGTCCTGCACCAGCACGCGTCTCAGCCCCACACAGCTCTGCCCGCGTTCGGCCACGCCCGGGCTGCGTCTCTCACCACTTCGTCTGTCATTCTGTTCTCATCACCAGCCACTGCGAGCCGCACTCCTGGGCACCTCTCACACCGGCTCCCATTCAGGGTGTTGTTTATAACGCAGTTTACAGTACAGTTACACAGTTTAGATTAGGCAAGGTGTCGAAACGCTATGTTAAAGCCGTATTGTCTATCGCCGGTTCCTCAAAAGGCTTTTCATTTATGGTCTCGAAGGGCCTTTAGCATTTCACTTTACGCTGTGATTGAGAGTATTCGGTAAAGGTGGTTTGATGTGTTTCATGTAAGTTGTATGTGAAAAATCGTTCTCACACAGTCAGTTCAGTATAATTAAAGTTGTGAAAGATTCAAATTTATCTTCATTTGTTTACTACGAGCCGCTTTTTTGATGGGCGCAGTCATAATTTGTAGTCAGCTGCTCTCTACCTCATTATTAAATGTAACCTATTTAGAATAAATTTGTTGAACCCCACCCTTTCATCCACTTTAGTGTAAAAACCTGTCATCTCAAAGCCACAGGGGCCTTTTTTAAACTGAGACGGTCGATAATCTAGTTACCGCCAAACAACTGGCGGACCGCAGGTCTCGCTCGTATGGTAAACGCAGCGTGTAGCTAAGAGGGCCGCGCCGAGGAGGTAACCCAGCAGCTTCTGCAAAACAAAAACAGAAACGGGCGCTTCCAGACAAAAATCTCCAAACACCGTTTGTTTGCAGCTTTCTGTCCCGCCACCAGCCGCTCGCTGCTGACATGGATGTTTGGGAAAACGGATCTGCTGGGGGATGAGGAAAAAAAAAACATGTCGCATATGCTGTCATCAGGAACCCCTGCCAAACCCAGTAACGGGCCGTGAGCTGGCGAGGCTGCGTCCTGTCCTCGTCTTCCTTTTGCTTTCTCTTTTTCTTCTCTGGGAAAGAAGCTGTGGGAGTCTGTTGGCTTCACACTGATGCACTTAAAGCTGTCATGCCTCCTGTCCCTGCCGCTAATTGAAAGCAGGCCGCTCTCTGGGGGGAGGGACGCTGAACTCGGGGGTTAGAGCCGCAAGCGGCCGCGCTCGGTGCCCTGCTCCTTGGCGTATTGGGGCCGTGTTTTCTCCCCCCCCCACCAGTTTCGATGTCATCAGCAAAAATGAGTACTTCTGCCACTTTGTTATGGCTATAGAAACGACTTCTTTTCCAACTCCTTTTTTTTTGCGTGTTATTCTTGGTCATAAAGTTCTTTGGGATTACTGTCTGTTTTCCCCCACTAGCGGTTTAACAGCTCCTGGTAAATACTCACGTCATATCTGTTCGTATTAGCGAGTGATGTATATGCTCAGAGTGGGCTTTTTCTGCCTCGTCCTGTGGAGTAGGGCTTCCCAGACTGCCATTTCAGAGCTCCTAGAGCCCATGAAGGAATCCCAGGAAGTTCTCAGCAAATTTCAGTTTTGTTAATATTTTTTTCGTTTTCATAAGTTACATAAGCATAAGCTAGCAATGTGCTTTTATGAACTATATAATCACACGAGGATTTAGACGTGCTTCCAAATGCTGGTGTGTTGAACTGCATTGTGGGCTGTAGTGAGCGTTGGGTAAAGGTGCCAGACAGGAACAGTCTGTTGAGGTGGAGGTTGTCAGCTAGAGGGCGGTCATTTTAGTGAACTTGGAGATGAGAATGTTTTGGAACCTCTACTGTTGATTAACGGGTACTGCAGCCCCCTGTATACTCATGGGTGTATGGGAGGAGTAGTCAGCTCATGGAAGGAAATGGAATCCGTTCGGTTTGCGGCCTTGGCTGACAGGCCCCTCCCGTCCCCTTTCTGCTCCCCAGGGGGACTCGGTGCCGACGGGGGACGACTCCCCGTTCTCGGACACGGTCACGCTGGAGCAGAAGACCAGCAGCATCGGAGGCTCCAGTGGGAAGGTCAGCCTCTGGATGCAGTGGATGCTTCCCAAGGTCACCGTCAAGCTGTTCGCGCCTGACCCAGCTGCCAAGCGACCAGGTAGAGTAACCCCCCCTCGACCCCCACCCCCAGCCCTGACACCTTCCACTGGTGTCATGCTTCACCTGGGGCAGACTGGGGCATTTCAGGGCGTGCGGTGCATGTCATTTTGGATACATCACCACCACCGCCGATTCGCCGGGCCACCCCTGGGTCTGGCGTCCGACATGGAAGGATCCAGTCATCCCCTTCTCCTTCTCTCCGCTCCTTCACTTCAGACATCCCGTGTTTGCCTTTCCAAGAAAGAAAAGGAGGGGGGGGAAGAACAAATAAATGATGTCGCCGTCGAGTCTGTGCGAGCCGCCTCTTCTTGGGCTGATGTACTGCCGCGGCAAAAAGCGAGCTTTACCTTTAATTGCCCTCCCAACAGTTAGCATCTGCCGACCAGATCGTCCGGCCTAAGCACTTTAAAATAGAACTCTGTTAGGAACTCGCGGGGATGTTTTGATTTAGGGGCATCCTTGATATGCCTTGCATTTACATTTAAATATAAAATAAATCCAAGGGTTTATCCTAATATTTGCCATCTGATTTGCGAGGTGAACCCACGACTGATGCCATGTTTGAAGCATAAATTAGCAATCTGCTTAATATTTCAGGATTGCCTGGAGGTAAAAGGGCTGCACATATATTAAATCTGTAATATCATAAGTGGATTCCCGCAGACCGCGATATGCCACAGATGATGTTGTGGTGAATCCTGAATGATGTAATGCTTTGACAGGCTGGAGAGCCGATTGTATTCCACCACGTTTTTGGAAAAAGATTCGTGTTCAAAAATACATTTTAGGGCTGGGCTTGCGTGAACTCCTAACCAATCAGAAGAGCAGAGACATGGTGAAGCGTTTGCATGTCCCAGTTTTGGAAGAATAGAACATACCCAAAGCAAATAGAGGAACCCTGTGTTGTGTAGTAATAATTTTGAACAATGCACTAGTACATTCAAGTTGTGAGCGAGGATATATTTGAGTACATTACCACCTCACAATGCAAGCCTTTGTTAAGATAAACAATGAAAAAACACCCATACAGTACCTTCAGCCACTGCTACAAGACAATATTGTATAGTCCATATACTTGTACTCCTCTTTGACAGTTTGAAATGGGCGGTATTAAACGCTGTTGTGAACGGATGCCTGAAACCTCAACTGTACGATCTTGCAGTGATGCGTTTAACAAGGGCAACGATTGTAGTTTTCACACGACCGTTTCAGTGTGGCCACCCTTGTAGCTCTTGCTGCCTCGCTGGAACGATTAAGTCGTACACTCACCAGGGCCTTATGGGTATATCATTCTCCAAACAGGGAAAACAGGAAGTTTTCCTTCTGACCAAACTGCTGCCGACCACCCCCAGCTCTTGGCAGCAGGATATTTTTTCTCAGCAGTGTTTGACAACACGCCACTGTTTGCTGGAGAAATACCGATCGTGCGGGAACCAGACGTTTATTAGCACTGACCTCATGAGGGGTTGCTGAACGCGCTGACCCAACGCTGTTGTGACCACACGTGCTGCTGAGCTGACCGCAGCGTGGACTCGGGGCACAAGTGATGCGTTTGGGCGACGTCAGGGCCATAGGCTCGCACCCACGCCCTCGTGACATTGTGACCTTGTATTTGACGTGCCACCGTTGGTACCGATTACAGCGCTTCAACCATGGCCATCATGTGCAGCCCATTTGCCGATGATAAAGAGCTCTCTTCTTCCTGCTTTGTGTTCGTTAACCCTTTCTTCCTTTGTGCTGACAGAGATCTGTGTGATCGGCGAGATGGAGGACCTCAGTGCCTCTGTGGACGTGCAGGACGTGTACACTAAAATCAAGTGCAAAGTTGGCAGCTTCAACATCGACCACTACAAGAGCAGGTAGGGCACTCTCACAAAACTGTCCTGCTGTTCTGCAACGCAGATGCCGGTTAGCCCATTCTCATCCGCATCTTGAAATTTCCTAGTTGCTGTCTCTCAGAACATCTGGGGACATGTGACGCTCATCACCACTGAACATGATACTAGGCCCCTTACGCTTCATGTCCTATTGTGCTTTGAGCAGTATTCAGACATCAGGCCAAAGGAGAGATTTGATAGCAACCAGACTTGTATCCAAATATCCTGACCCAGTCTGACCCACTTCCTGACCCCTCCCCCCCACCCGCCCCCATCCCTTGCCCCCTGGTGGCCATAGCCTCTCTGACTTTGTGGTGTTTTGCCAGATTATCACTTAATATTTGCTTCCCACAGCCAGCTACTGCAACAGCAGACAGAGTTATTCCTCTGGTTTACTACTGAGTCATGCTTTTGGGAGGTCAGCGGGCGGTCTGAGAGGAACACAGTCGCGCTCCGGAATGACCAAGGGCCCAGTGACCTGACAGAACAATCCCCGTCAGTGCGTTCCCCACCTCGGCTACTGCTGGGAAAACAGTTGGCGAGATTTAACGCCAGCCGCCATTTCTGAGCTGCTGTGAAATGCGGGGAGGGTCAGGTCCCGCTCGGCCCTAACGATCTGCCTGAAGCCCAAAGCTTCCGTCCAGAGAACATTAAACCTTTGAAAAATGTTTCCTGCTTGCTTGTGAGAAAATGTTGTGAATAGAATGTATGCTTTGTTCTGTGAAAAGTTACTGATAAATGCTTAAAGGCATGTTGATGACAAACTCGCAGTTAGCATCCCTGGAAAGCTCTTGCAGTCATGAAGGAACATCTTGGAGTGTACATGTCCACATCATTTTCAGTGTTATTGCTAAGTTTCTAGATTTATTTAATGTGAACACAACTCAAGTTCCTTTTTAACTGAAAGAAACAGAACTGATTAGCTTACCAAAATCATTGCTGTAAATGTTTTTTGACAATTATGTTCAAGGGACATCCAGGAAACCAAACAAGTTTACATGTTGGCGATGTTCATCATAACTTCATGAGGATACTTTGGGAAAACAAAATTTTGTTAACTGGGCACTGGCTGGATGAGTCACTGGGGTCAGACCGAGGGCTTTATCAGGCTCACGGCTCACAGTGAAAGCTGGAAGGCCAACAGACAGGCCCTGAATCAACTGCGTGTGGCTCCTGCACAAGCAATTTCATAGCAGGAGAGAAAAGCGAAATGGGGCTGGGAGCATCGAAGGGAAATAAATAATGGAATTGAAAAGCTTGATAGTTGCAGAGTGAGCTGGAGCTCTTTAGGGCACCGAAGGTCTCGCTGGCAGCGGCGCTTCCTAAATTCTTTTAAACGATCAAGACACCAAATGTGAGAAGATGGCTGGTGACAGTTCACCCTCATTTGCTCCAAGGGAGCCGCTCACACAAATTGGAGCTGATGCCTTCCAGCTGCTCCGTGAATGCGGGCCGGTTGAGAGAGAGAGAGAGAGAGAGAGAGAGAGAGAGGGGAGATAGAGAGAGAGAGAGAGAGAGAGGGAGAGGGAGGAGAGAGAGAGGGATGGGAGGTCCTCCTGAGGCGGGGGGGAGGAGGAACGTGTTCCGCGGAGGAGAGAGCACGGGGGTGGGACTGAGCCACTAGCGAGGAGCACTCTCATTGAACGCAGTTCCAAGGGGATTATGTAAATGCTGAGGCATTCTCTTTGTGTGAGAAGCTGCCCTGTAAATGTGGTATGCATATTGTCTCCCCCCCCCCCCCCCACTTCCACACCCCAAATTCCCCTTCACTTTCTCCTGTGACAGTTATTACTCGATTCTACACACATGGGAAAGAGCTGAACTCAGATTTTACAGGCACAACTTACAGGGATTTGAGTTTTTCAGATGGTGGTTTCAGTATTGCGATTACTTGGGAACTTTAAGCTGAGCTTTTCATTGATTTGAAAGGTGTGAATAAAATGAGGTAAAGTAGCCCATGGTAATTATAAAGGCCGACCGGTCAGTCAGTCATTTATTATTTTTATGAATGAGCCAAATTGGGTAAAAACTGGAAAAATACTCTGAGACCGCTTAAAAGGCAGTCACGCTGAACTGGAACATGGTGCAATGGAGAAAGCAGTAATAAACCAAAACTGGGAAGTTCTGTATGCTTTGTTTGCAGGAACAGTGCTCATGAAACGAGAACATTCCTCACACTGTCAGATCATCGTCTCATTGCTGCTGAGACTTAATGGGTATCATGTGAGCCTCCTCTCAAGCACTCGTTTTACAATGATGAAACTTAGATGGGTAGCAGTCGTAATATCCTCATGTGTTTGTGATGACAAAAGCATGTCGCAAGGAAAATATTTATTTTACTTTTATTGAAAGTCCCTTGTAGTGTAGGTTTCAGCATAGCAGAATATATGGTTTTTGAGATTGGGAACAGAAACGCATGCCGTTTACAGGGGTCAAAAATGAATTGCTGGGTCTTAGGGTGGTGTGGAGGAAATTTAAGGTTTGTCCAGAAATTCTTGCCAAGGTTTTCTCAAGGTGTAGTTTGAAGAAATTGCTCTTGTCATTGACTGAACTAATTGTGTACTGAGTGATGCGGGTGTACTGAGGGAGCGGCAGTGTAGCACAGTGGGTAAGGAACTGGGCTTGTAACCGAAAGGTCATAGGTTTGATTCCTGGGTAGGACACTGCCGTTGTACCCTTGAGCAAGGTACTTAACCTGCATTGCTTCAGTATATATCCAGCTGTATAAATGGATACAATGTAAGTCGCTCTGGATAAGAGTGTCTGCTAAATGCCTGTAATGTAATGTAATGATGCCGTCTCCAGGCCACAGAGTTTAGATGAGATGGGGCTTGTCTCTTCCAGGCCAGGCGAGAGCTGGCAGACAGGCCATTTTGAAGGAGTCATTCTTCAGTGCAAGGAGAAACCAGTGGTGAGGCCTTTGGCTCAGAGGGACACGCTCACTGTCCAAAGACACTTTCCACTCTCAACTCTGGGCCGTTCGTCTCTACTTTCTATGGAGAGCCCAGGAATGCGACCCTCAGGAACCCGCTGCTACCTTTTTAAACAGATCCATCCAAAACTCTTGGCCTCCAGCACGTGTTATACCTCCTTTCTCCATTTCCATTCCAATTAAATTGTGTTCATTTAATTGCATAATTTGATCAGTTTAGGGATTAGGAATATTGGAGAACAAACCTAGACTGAAAACCCAAAAAACAGTCAGGTATTAAACTATTTTGCCTTTCACAAAGAAACACAGCTGGGTTCCTGCTGGAGTCTTTTCCCTGTCTCTCCTGTGGCTGTAATTGCTGAATCATTAGAATGAAATCAGGTGGAAAGCGTTCCTGTGCCCTGAAAGAACCTGAGACGCAGCCCACCCCCCTGGGGGCGGGGCCACGCAGGCTTCTGCAATGGCCTTATTCTGCTCCCCTACACTCTGCTGTCTCAACCAGCAGTGGCCTGTGAGGGTTCTGTCTGTTTTATCCATGGCTGTCCCGATCGTCACAAAGCTGTACCACAGGGGTCCTCAACCCTGATTCGGAAAAGCCACATGAAACCCTAACAAGTAAGACGTGAGCCATCTGTGTAATTGTGCAATTGCTCAGTTACCTGGTGAGTAACGGCAAAAACGAGCAGACCCTGTGGCTGTCCGGGACCAGGGTTCGGGACCCCTGCAGTATCTGGTCCAGCCAAGCTGTGCGAGTAGATCGCAGCCAATCAATCTGCCGGAAAAGTCGTCGTTGAACGACAAGGTGGGGAATAACCTGCCAAACCCAAAACGTTCCCTCCCCACGAGAGAGACGGTCGCAGCCTAAGGCCATTGCCCGAAGCCGCAGCTGCTTTAAGCTGTGCCGTTAATTTTTTTTTTCAGTTTTTTTTTCCTTTGCAAAAAAATCAACAAATCTCTCTCAGCTTCTGGCTTATTACTTTTTATTCTTCTATTTCTTTCTTTTTGTTCCTCTCCCCCATCTCCAATTTCTGCTCCTGCCCCGCCTTGCCCTGCCCAGCCCAGAGGATGGCCCGCACTGTCTGGGCCGCTGCAGAGGGGCGGTCCTCTCTTGCACTGACAAGCTGAACAGACGCACTGTGCTGGTGCGACCCGTCAGCAAGCAGGACCCTTTCAGCCACTTCTCTGCCTTTTTTCCTCCTGTAAGAATCCGGTTCCTCTCCGTGTGACGCGCAGAGCTCCCATTGGCTTCGATCCCGAACGCGCATTCTCCATCAGAGCTTCGAGCGCACTCCAGCTCGCCTTCTGCCGTAGAGGCCTGCCAAAGCGCTCCCAAACCAAACGAAAGGCTCTTAAATCTGTCCTGCTCATCAGCACAGGAATTGTTTTTGAACACGGCTTAATTTTGTTCATTCATCGACCATGATGTTTGATTGCAGTTTGCAGAAAATGGGTATGAAACAAGCTTTGGACATGGCCCTTGGTACGCTTTCAGAAACTCTGGAGATTGCGCTGGAAGGATATTGGAGGAGTAACTGAAGTGAAACATACATTGTGTTTACTCAGCATGCCATGCAGAACATAACGTTCTGTTGACCATCTCGACCGATCATTATGATCTAATTATTTATAGCTCGCCGAGCTCCAAATACGAAGTTAATGAAAGCTCTTGCGGACATAATCTACTGGCATTAATTAATCAATGCATTCATGGTCTTCTTGAACCGCTTTAAATACGTTCTGGTTTGGTTTCCCCCATTTATGTGTAAGCTTTTGCTGAAATTGCTGTATTAATCTAAGCATGCAGTGACTCTAGAAATTAGACCTGGATCGTTCAGCTCATAAATCTTACATGCGTTCATAAAATTGCTTAGAGGATACCTTGCTTCTTAAAGCAGATGTCAAATTCTCTTGAAAGTGATTTGTTATTTCTCTTTTGGAAATGGTATCCTCTAAGTGACAGAAGTAATTTAGGCCCTGAAGTAGAGAGTAAAACGGCAACATGTGTTTGCTTTTGGCTTAAGCTTAGCTAACTACAGTGCTGGGTTATCTACCCCTGACCCCCCCGCCCCTCTCCCCCACCCCCCGACTCATCCTGTGGTTGTCACGAGCAGACGGCGGCGAAGGTGCTGGAGGTGTCGCACCAGCAGCACGGCTTCCTGTCCATCACCTACACCCAGGCCGTCACCAAGAACGTGCGCCACAAGCTGACCACCCGGCAGGAGCGGGGGGGCCGCGGGGCCCAGCGGCTGACCGAGGGCCCGGCGGACGGCTCGCCCCAGTACCTGCGGGAGATCCTGCTCACCGCCCAGCCTTTCGACGTGGTGCTGTCCTGCCCCCTGCTGGCCACTGTGGCGGGGGTGTTCCAGGTCACCCTGCCCCGCCGCTACCGGGACAGGGGCAGGTCCGCGGGCCAGCCCATGAGGAGCCACATCCTCACGTCCCGAAGCCTGCCGCTCATCTACATCAACACCAGCGTCATCCGAATCTTCTGCCCCGGGACGCAGGACCATGAGGCGCCCGCAGGTGACGGGGTTTGGAGGGACGCTGAGGGAGGGGTGGTATTTGGGGCTTTCTTATGGATTCATGAAGGAGGGGCTACCTCATTTGCCATCCTTGACATGTTTTTTTTCTCTACTTTTCTTGCTGTAAGTGCAGCAAGTTAAGTACTCCTAACTTTCTGGCAAAATTATTGAATTGATATGGTTATCTTTTGTTAAATTTACTATTGTTAGCTAACATACTGGCTTGCAGTCTTGTTTGTATGTTAAGCACACTGTCAAAAGTAATTGAGGACTGGTTGTCCCTGCCCTTTTAGGTATAGGTGACTGGTGGTACAGGTGTGATATACATACAAGTGCTTAGTATTGGTGGTTGTGTGGTACAGTTGTGTGCTTGATACACATTGATCTATGGTAGAATTATGTGTTTGGTACATGTGCATGCTTGGAACAGGGGTGTGCTTGTCCCTGTGTGGTACAGGTGTGTTTTTGGTAAAGGTTCATCTGACTCGTTATTTTTCCTGGGTTTTTCCTCTTTTTCATTTCTATTCTCAAAAGCATACAATTTACCTCAAGCTACGATTATATTTAAATATGAAATGAAACTCCTACTAAACGCTACAGACATTATTCTAAAGATTATTTGTTGAAGCACAATGGCTATATTGTACTTACTACAAAGACTACTGTATCTGTGCATCCTGATACCTTGTAAGCACCATAAATCTGAAAGCGATATGTATAGTTACATCTGGCTGTTTTGTTCTTGTGCATTGATGGATTGTGCGCATGTTGTGTGTGGACGTCTGTGTAACCTTTCGCATTTGCTGGAACAGAATCCCACCTGAAGATAGAGGACACCCTGGTGCTGAAGATCGGCTCTGTCAGCATGGCCCCTCAAGCCGATAACCCCCTGAGCCGAACCGTGCTGCGCAAGGACATCTATCAGTGAGTCCCGCCCGGCCATTCTCTCAGCACCTCCCTCCCTGGGGACCCCCGCCTAGCGCATCGGGAGCGGGCATGACCCCCTCTCCAGCGTAGTGGGGTCCTGGAGGGTCCAAGCGCTGTGGTATTTCATAGGACCCGAAAACTAGCTGGCTAGCCACAACTTCAGTTGACTTAGGAATAAGAGCAAGAGCGCTACATGGGTGCGGTGGTGAAAGGATCGTTTCAGAAGATGCACTGTTTACAAAAAACCACTCCCACTCTAATCTGTTGTTTGTCTGAATTTGTCTGGTGCTGAACACCGAAGATGAGCCAGCTGGCTGCAATCTTGGTTTCAAAGTGGCACTGGATATTTGTCCTTTCTCTGAACGGGTCACATATTCTGATTTCCCTTTGGCTTCGAGAGAGCATGAAACAGACAGGAGCGCTAGCATTAGCAGCCCCCCCCCCCCAAACCCCCAGCCTCATTTATTGGGGGGAAGGCATGCCGCGACAGCCCCGCGATGCGCCCGAAACAGCTCCCCCCCTACCCCGGCCGTGACAGGACGTTCTGAGTGACACGCCGTAGCGCGTGTGAAACACAAGACTGTTGATACAAGCCCCCCTAGTGCCATGTGGATCAAAGCTGCGAAGGAAAGCGAACTTCTGAGGGGAATATTCGGCGTAAACACGTTTTCTGCAAAAGGAGGCTGAGGGCTCTGGATTGTGTCATGGCTGCCTGGAAACCGCAGCAGTCAGCTATGGGCAGGAGGGAGCTGGCAAACACATGCAGTGAGCCAGATAAAAGTGGCGCGCGATGCTTTGTGCAGCTGGCGGTGAGATGTGAGCTGAAGGGGGGGCCTTGAAGAGAAAAGGTGAGCGGAGAGAGGTTCTCTCCTGGCTCCTTTGTTTCCTCCAGTTAGCGTAAACACCCGGGTTTGCTGTCAGCGGGGTGGAGGTGGGGGGGGGGGGGGGTTCTCTCCGTCAGGCAAACCTGGACCTTATGAAAGGACACTTTGTGAAATACATGTCCCTTTTACCCAACGCTTTCCTACAGGGAGCAACACACATCCTCAGCCTGCTTCTGAGAACTGGCTTTGGACTTTGATTTGTAAAAGGAAAGGGGTGTGACTTTTCACTTGTTTTTCAAGGGGGTTGAATCATTTAATTCGATTTGGCCGTTCTTCACTTGGAGGAGTTGACATTGTGTTAAGACGAGGTGTAGGAACATGAGTCTCCACTATGCAGAGGCATTGGACGCCGGCCCATCCATGACCGCTAAGCAGTGGTGGTCTCCCTCCTTTTTAAGTGAAACCGACATCATTGGGTTAGACTTTGTTTATGCCTTATGGTGGCAGCGTAGAACTGGTTCCCATGTTACCATCAGATCTCACTCTGACTTCTTTTTTTTTTTCTTCTTTGAAACCATGAGTGATGCTGTGTGGGTTCACATATATGGGGTTTGGAAACGTCAGCTGTGTTTTCTCCTAAAAATAAAAGCAAACACTGTGATGCCGTTTCAGACCGCAGTGCCAAGTGATCCGCCCCTCGCAGAACGTGACGCTCGTTGCCCCGCCTCCCCCCTCCCCCCCTCCCCGTTTCTTCAGCTCCCTGTAGTAGGCAGAGCCTGTCCCAAATGGGACCCTGCCCTGCCCTCAGATCCTAAAACGTACCAGAGCTCTCCACCTGCTAACCTGAACCCACCCAAGTGTTCTTCCTTACTTACTGGCTTCCTCTCTATATTCATTATTGTCCCCTTAGGGAAACCCTGTTTGCCATGTCACATAAACAACATTAAGCACTTCTCCAAACACAGAACATAATGTACAGGGAACAGTGCTGTGACCCAGCCTGCTGCTCTTCATATCCATAAAACACAGGCCGTCGTTACAGTTTTAAAGCAGAGCGGTGATAAATTATGTTGCACAACCGTTTGAGAGAGATACGGTGGTTGTGTGAGGAGGTGCACAGCTGGCTGTGATGTCGGCTGGCCTGGTCCTCTCTCCCTGAAACGGGAAGCACTGTGTGTTCTGTAGGAGCGACTGCTCTGCTTCTTCTGACAAACAGAACCTAGCTGGTGTCACATGAGGCAATCAGGGTCATCACACAAGGACCCTGGCTAGACAACAGGCGCGTATGGTGTGATATGCACAGAGCGACGCCAAAAAAAGAAGTTCACACAAATGCCAGTAGCCATACTCAAGGTCCTGTTTATCCGTCCTCCAATTGCATCCTTTGTCATAATTGGATGACAGATACAAGTAGTCTGTGTCACTGCATTAAATGATTGCTTCATTGTGTTTACTGGCAAGTCATATTACCACCCTGGGAGTGGAGGACTAAAAATCCAACTTAAAATGGCTGCCAGGCACTTATAAACATCCTGCCTGAATAGTCTGCGTCAGGCCCACGCGCGTAATATAAAGTTACTGCTTTTCTGTTCATCAGTTGATCCGCCCTGTGATCACGGTCAGGAACACACGTGCGAGCGCAACACGCGAGCACACACCCCGCGCGTTTACTGTTTGGAAATACACATTGCTTGAACGTTTGAAACTCGTCTTTTTTTTTTTTTTTTTTTTTTTCCGGCCGTGGAGTTAATAACAGATTCATTTGGAACCAATTAACGATTTTTTTTTTTTTACGGCTGGGTATTGTGGAATACGGGCTCCTGAGCGAGCGGGCCCTGGGCGGCCGGCGGGCGGGCGGAGCAGGAATTATGACACAGAGCCGGGTTTTCCCTCGCTGTCTCCCGCCGCGGCGAGGCCGCTGTCAATTTACACAGCTGAAATCATTTTCCCCACTTGAAAAAGAGGGGGATTTTTTTTCTTTTTCTTTCCTGAGTACATGCGCGCAGTCCCGGGAATGTCCAGCGTGTGCTCAGGCCTGACTTTCTTGTGGTTAATGCTCTCTGTAAAATCTCACAGATCCCTCTCTCTCTCCCTCTCTTTTTCCAGTTGCCACGGCGCTCATGGAACACTTAATTGAAAGCTTCTTGTAAGCGGAGGAGTTGGCTAATCGAGGCCGCTGGCTTTCATTTTGGCGCAAACGGCAGGGGTGCGCGCGCGTCTCTTTGAGGGGAAGACGTGTGTGTGTAGAAGTCAATGTTTTTCTATCAGAAACAGGTTGAAGTAACCGGCGGACTCTTCGGTGTCCACTTTACGGCTGAAAACAGAAAGCGGGCGCAGAACGTTTCTCCTGTCGGGGGGGGCGTGACTAGCGCTGTTAGCGCTGTTAGCGCTGTGCTAAGTGAGAGGGGGCCTGTGAGCCGTTCCGCTCCTCGGCCTGGTGCTACGCTCCAGCCCTGCAGTCCCTCAGGTTCTCTGAATGGTGAACTGCTGCCACTGGAACATTTTACAAACCACACCTCCCGCGCTACCCCAAACTGCCATTTTGTACAAATGTGTCATTACTCTGGAAATAACAGTTCTCATTCAGTTCTGGACCCCCTTGGGACGACGAGAGTGGGCTTTGCCCTTCTGTACGTGGAACCGTCACTTCCCAAATAATCTGTGCGGTGGTGATTATCACTTTTTCCTGGAAACGGCTCGTATCGTTCCCTCTTTCCCCTACCGAAACCGTTATATGTGGTAGATGCTGCATGATGTCTCCATGGCAACTTGGAAACACAGCCCTTTTGAGCGTAAGACAGAAAAACATAAACAAACCAGCATACCGTAGGCGGCGAGGGGCGGGGCTGGGGTGCGGGAAGATGCGCTGGGAGGAGGATGAGTGTTGGTTTCGGTAACGAGTGGTGCTTCAAACGAGCCGGGTTACGCCATTTCGGGAAGGTTCCCCCCCCTGGTGGCGATTACCGCACGCTCCCAATCACCCCACAGTCTGATTAATGGAATCTTCTGGCAGGCCCTCGGGGAAATCCGCGGCGAGGGCTTACTTACCGGAACGGAAGGGCAGGAAGCTGTGCGGTGGACGTTACTCAGCCGTGTTCCACAACCGGATTCCACCCTGCTGCCCATGGATGCCCTCTTTCACAGCCGTCCCGCTGTTTGCCCAGCAAAGCCAAGGCATTCCCCTGGCAGTCGTTTCTGTGAAGCCCTGGCCCGACTGGGCAGCCAGACGCCACAGGCGTCCGCTCGCGTTGGAGCGCGTCCCCCAGCCGGGGCTCTTCCTCTGCGTACGCGGCCGAGACGCGCAGTCTGCACCGAGCGCCCTGGAGCTCGGGGGAAAGGTGCTTCTGGGACATTGCCATCTGACACGTCTGCGCGGAATGGAAACATCAGCACATGCATCACGCGCACGTTGTAAAGACTTCACATGTACTGTGCGTGATGGCCGTACCCCGAGAAGCCGGAGCGGGGTTCGCCTTACTCGACACCGCGTTTATGGTCTGCCTTTGCAGGGTTCCGTCTGTGCGTTCTGAGGCCACGCGTGACGGATACATCGATACCTTGTTATAGTTCCGCACGTGGTATGGATGGCCTCGCGCTGGAAGGAGTTATCCATTAGGGATGAGATAAGCACTGCACTGTTCTGTTGCGCAGGGGCCTCTTGATTTCGGTGGGAAGTGACAGTGCTGCCCGGTGGAGGAGGCGGATTTTTTTTTTTGACCTGTGGATGGGCGATAGGCGAACTTGGGGAGGGGTTGTTTTGCGAGTAGCTGCCGGTCCCTTAATCATCCCGGCTTTGCTCAGAGCCTTTCTCCGGCCGTCTGATCTGCGTCCCCTGGCCTCAGCTGCTCTGCCAGCCTCCTCTGCTTTTAGCTTGTTTACGTGAAGTGGGAAAGCTGAGGTTTGGGGTTTGTTGTCTTCGCTGGGAGCTCGGAGCTCAGTTGGTGGCGCTCAAAGGCGGGCCACACAAGGTGACACGCGGAGATGTGCGAGCCATGTGGCGCGGACGAGGCTAACCGACCCTCCCCCAGGCGCCCCTGACCCAAACGGCTGTTCGTTTGGCACGTCGAGCGCCAGTTGCGCTTCCCACGCATGGATTTGGGGTTAGGGCATTAACTCGGTTGTCCCCCACGACTTACAAATCACCTTGCTTGTTTGTGAGAAGCCCAAATTTGGGGTTCGGCGTGTAATTAAAGTGGAGTGTTATTTTGCAGTGCGTACAACAGCTTTATGTTACAGTGTAATTCTGGGAACAATTTAGCTAAATTGTTGTTTTTGAAGCGCCAAGTTAAGTTTTTTGAACGTTGGAAATGAGAGTCTTTCTTAGGCTCAGGTACTGAGAGGCAAATGCCTTTGTTCAGCTCCTCAGTTGGAGCATAACTGTACTTTGTAAGATTGATATCAAACACCTGAAGAAATAATAGAAATAAATATTGTGTCAGTGATTTAGACTTACTCTTTAACACTTTCGGGCTATGTTACTTTTTGATGGAACTTAGTTTAAATTCAGAATTATTGCTTTTCCTTTAAAACGCCGATACCATTGTTATTATATAAAACCGTAATTAAATCTACTTCTAAAATCAACAAGCACACTCCAGATTTTTCAAAAGTTGTACAAAGATATCTTTTTGCAGTTCGATGTTTTTTTAAGGGGTATGAAGAATTTTTTTGTCAGACAATACAAGCCAGCAGAACTGATGCACAGTACAAGGAATAATTAAATTAGCAAGTTAGAAGTATATGTCAGTCAGCTTTGGTGAATATGCGAATAGTACAGCTTAATTTAGAACTTCTTGCTATACTGCTACTGAATTGAAGAATTATACAGTGCTCACTCTTTCTCTGTTGTACTGCTGCTTGTATTTCATATATTTCAGTATGCTTAAATACAGATGTTCGTAATTATTCCAAGGAGCTTTGGATAAGAGAAACTATAAAAGAATTAAATTGGATGTAAATAAAAAGTTTTTTGTAGTAAAATTATAATCAGTAGCATAATTTTGTTTTGAATCAAGAATGAATTAAATTTTAAAATCCTCAGGCTCTGTAATTTGTTATGCTTTGTATCGTGTATGGCTCTAATTAATGACTCATCCTAATCCAATTAAACATTCATGGTTAACTGCTGACTTTCCCTAAACACATTGCTCAGAATGTATTGAATAATTGTATTGTGTTTAAAAACTAAATCCACCTTTTTACTGTCGCATAACAAATAAGTTATAAATATTTTGTAAATAATTTACAAATCAGTGGCAGATATGTTTTGTTAAATTACATTACATGTATTTAGCAAACGTTGTTATCCAGAGTGACTTACGCAGCTATTTTCATTTTAAAAACAGCATTAATTCATACTGGATATATACTGAAGCAATGCTGGTCAAGGGTTCAATGATAGTGCCCTACCTGGGACACTAATATTGTTCCTTGGCCATTTTACTACACTGCCAATGTGACATTTTATTTTGCAAAAATGTATGCCTACAGAAATTTGTTCAGATATACTGCTGGTTTCTATATCTCTAGAACACGTGGAAAGGGATGTTACAGTTTATGAACTTGATTTCTGATGAAAAAACAGCATCCTTACTGGTTCCAGCAGGTTTTAGCCAGGGCTGTGTTATTGACTGACATACCAGCAGTTGTTTGAATGGCGGTGCCAAACAGGAGCCCCACCCATGTAAGATCATGAATCATGAGGAGACTTGACTTATGTGCAAAACACATCTCCAGATGTTGGGCAGACTTATTTTCATATTAGAATATCAACCTGATCTGACTCATGCTGTTAGGTTATGAGCCTGTCAATTGAGCCTACTTATGTGATAGTGTGTCAGAGTGGATTGGGAAACGTGGTTGTCCCCCCCCCCCGGAGGGGGATCTGAACCTGACATTTTTAGTTAATAGCCTGCTTTGTGAATTTATTCTTTTGAATATGTTAAGTGCCCCAGTCATCCCGGGTAAAGTAAAGTCAATAGTAGGTAAATAATATTAGTGAATTCTCCATTGGTCAGGTACTTTTTAAACAGCAGTGTCTGGGTAGTCATTGAATTGACTTTTTTCAAAGTTAAACTAAAGGATAATGTAGGGGCAGAAATAATGTTTAGTTGATCTATAACTTGGCTCACCGAGAAGGAAAACCTTTTTTAAATTATTAGGAAAACACCCGCTTGACAAGAAAAACATTCTGAGCCTCGTAGATGTGCTGTTCATTTTCATTTCAGTTTTTAAAGGAGAAACAGTACTTCACAGAAAGTTGAGGAGAACTCACAGTTTAACACTTTTTACTTTTACTGCTGGGTGGTTCATCTGGTTAAGGCACTGTTTTAGCTCTAGTAGTGCATGGATGGGCCCCATGGTTTGAGATCAATACACAACTGTGTCAGTGCGGATTGGCCAGTAACCATGCAGAGACTTAACTGCCAGTAGCGTCACCCAGAGTTAGGGAGGGCTCTGTCGGCAGGATTAAAAAGCAAAATGGATTGATTTGTATTTAACCCATGTTTGGTTTTGTCTTATAGGCCATTAAATACCAGTAATTCTGTCTCTGAAATGCACATTGTTCTGTCTCGGTCTGAAAGTTATGGAAGATGATATTACATGTAGGAGGTGCACTGTCACAGCAGCAAGAAGGAAACCAGGTGCGTAATTATTTTCTGGAACGCATGAATTCGGTGTCTTGTAAGGACGACCATTTAAAAGTAAACCATTACGTGAAATGATTTGAATTTACTCACCCAGGCCCCAAAAAAATCAGCATATCTCTCTCTCTCTCTCTCTGTCTCTCCCTGTCCCTTCCTCACTCCCTCCTTCCCTCCCCCCCTTCCTCTCTGGTATTAATCGGCAAAGAGAAGAAAATAGCCATGGAAGGTAGGGTCAGCCAGAGCAAACATTGTTTTTGTCAGTCAGCAAATGAAACACCTGGATTTTGTAACCGAAAGAGATATTTTACATCACTGTGACACGCGGGATTAATGCAAGATAAAATTGTTTTAAAAAAGTGACTGCTGTTACCAAAGTAAATCAAACATCCGTTTTATTAAGTTCTGCAGAATTTATGTCCTGAATCCGAGCGCTCTGCTGATCTCGGGGATGATATTTGGAAGGGTTTTCATGTACAAACAGTTTAGGGCTGCGGCGCGGCGGTGTAGACGGGAAGTTTAGTCCAGGGCTCGGGGGCATTACCGCGACTTTGCGGTTGGGTTTCTGTTACAGGCCTTCCTCCTTCTCCATTTTTCTCCTCTTTTTTTCCGCGGAATGGCCCGCTCTGTCGTTTGGGCAGCGATGCGCGCGGCGCGGCGTGTGTACCTCGTAGCGCGCGTCCCGAAACCCGCTTCCTGCAGGACGAGAGAGCGCCGAAGTTCAGCCCCGCTAAGCGCGGATCAGACCGTTTGTTTTGATTCGGTTTTCTTTTGCTGCTGTTTTTTTTGAAGAAGAAGAGGAGAATGTGATTAATGTTTGGAAATCGGGCCCCCGAAGCTATTTGCGGCAGTGGCGTAAGGGCTTCAAGAGGGAAATCCGTTTGACCATCTGTACCTTGTGCCGTCTGTAATCAGGACGTCGTGTGCAGCGAATACCTTCCCCCCCTCTCCCCCTGTGGGAAGGAGGGCTGAGCAAGCTGCACCATGGGATAGCTGTGTTTTCTGTTACAGGGGAGGCCGTGGTGCATCTGTATTGTGGTATTTGCTGACTTCTGTGTACAGCTTGCGGTTCATTCCATAAATATCTGTGGCCCCTCTGATGTTATTCTCAGGGTTTCTCCTCTGTGAGAATTTCTACCGCAACACTTGTATTTCTCGGCCTGCACTTAAAGGTTTAGTGGGATTAGAAGTTTAAACCAGCCTGTCCCTACCATGCATTTATGGGCATTTTATGTATGTAAATCCCCATGCCAGCCTTTTAAGAAGTGGGGGAGTTATACAAGTAGAGTTTCAAATGAATAAACCACAGCTTTTTTTTTTTTCTCCTTGTGGTCCGATCTTTGCAGGCAAGGAATACTATGATTTTGGGCTGTAACATGTTAGTTTAATACAACTGGGAAATAAAGAGCACTGGTAGAGATGCCTGTGCCATTACCGTGTCCCCGTTGCTAAGAAACAGAAGTGCGCCACTGCCAGAAAATGTTGTTGCAGATCCTTCAGCGCGGGCTCACGGGCTTCTGTGCTGAGTGTGGCGTGCGAGTGTCACGATGTGAAGGACCAGGTCGTCCTCGTCATCCTTGTTTGACGCTCCGCGTCAATCATCGAGGGGCCGCGTGGTGACACGGGAAGGAAGGATCACCCCTCAGCTGTGGCGGGTTCGTAAAGGGTTCCCACCCGGGGTCCCCGAAAACAGCGGCTCCGGCAGCGGTGCCAAGCGGCGGGCCGTCCTGTGGCAGGATGTAGGTTTCTAAGAATACACGGCCGCCCGAGCCGGGAAGCTCCCCGCCCCGCCGCAAGTAATGCGAGCTTCTACTGGTGTTACGCCCTGCGCGCCATGCGCCATGCGCCATGCGCCTGTGCGAGCTAGCGTACGTGCTGGAGAGATTTTATTTTCTTTTATTAAGTGAGCACAGTTCTTAGCACTGCTAATGCTCTGCGTATTAAGGCATCCTGGTTGTTGTGGATGTGATTTAGTCTTTATCAGTTCCTGGGAACGTGAGCCATTTGGCATGGATGTGAATTGTGGGATTGAATGTTGCCCTGTAGGATCATGTGACTTTTTCCCCTGCTATCTGATTTCAGGATAAGAGGGCAGGACGCGCGGGACGAAGGGTATTCTGCACGTGTGTGTGTCGCGCTTGTGATGACGCAAGGCGTTCAGAATTGCACAAGGGCAAAAAAAAAAAACAACAAAAAAAGGAAAAGGGCAGAAAAATGTTAAATGTGAGCAGGACGCCCGCGGTGGACCGGCTGTTGCCTTGCGACAGACTGTGTGTGTCTCGGCTCACACGCGGTCTCCCAGAGTGTTTACCAAACATCGGATAAACGGCGATGTTTCCCGGCTGCTTTCCTCCTTCTCGCAAATGGCGGCCTTGTTTTTTTTTCTCTTTTTCTCTCCCCCCCCCACCCCCCTTCTCCCTCCCACCCCCTCTGTTCCCTCTTGCGGAAGGCTGAGAAATCAGCCGTCGGCCTCGTCGGTGTGCGGATAGGAGAGCGCGGTTGGCGTGCGGTGGGAAAGTGCCGCTCTTAACGGTGTGCGGGGCGGACGGCGTTCCCGCTCCCGCAGAACTCTTTGTAGCGCAGTAGGTGAAGAGAGCGGGGCTGCCGGCTTGGGAAAAGCCTCGGCGAGGAATGCGCCGATGCCTTAGATGTGCATGTGTGAAGCCACAAGCACTCTGTGGCTCTGGAAACAAAATGGGATAATTGCTTAATGCTTGTCTAATAAGACGCACATTACATCCCCAGGGTGTACAATTTGACTTTAAAGAGAAACTGCCTCGCCAAAAAAAAAGGCTCAAAGGGTTCTCTTACCCTTAAGTCTTTTTCATTGTTGTCTTATTATCTGTTTGCTGGTAGTGGCTGGGGGGGTGTGGGGTTGGGGGGGGGGGTGCTGGGTACTGAAACCGTTTAAGTGGTGGTCATTGGGTGGTTGGCTGCAGGACTTCTTGCCAGCCCCTGACCCCATTCTCAAACTCAAGCCAAATGTCTTCTGTTGCCATAGTAACATCTTCCCAACCTCTGAGTGTCTTGCAGTCTTCTTGCATTTCAATCTGAAATCAGTGTTCAGCTGGGGTTGGATGGACCGCGTTCCTCCTCCCTAACGGTGAATAGAGTGTGTAAGAGGTGTGAAATGGACCAGACCGTCTCTGATAATGCCACACACGGCAGTTACTTCAGTTTGTAAGAACCTGAAAGCCATTAAAAGGTGGCGTGGAAAAGTCTTTCCCCAGCTCTAGTCCAAGGGGCACGTCGTGCACCATATGAAGGTATTCATTACATCTGAGCCGTGAGTTAATTAGGATTGATTGAGCCATTGAGTGAACGCAGACCTGGGCTTCGCAGTGTTTAGCAAGAGCCCGCCCAGAGCTCTTTGTTGCTGATGGCTTGTTGGAGGTGTGTTAATTCTAACAGGGGAAGACAGAAGCAGGAGTGTTTCTGAAAGTTATTTCTGTTCAGCTTAACCTCTTAAACAAACCAGTAGTACGGACAGATTTTCATATTTATTGACTAGCTGTTATTCTGTGGGTCCTCCAGCAAGTCATTGATCTCGTCGTTAACCCAGAGAACGCTGCTCCGAATTTATGAAAAGGGCAGATGTTAAAACTTTCTCACTGACTGTACAAATACACTGACAGCACATTTGTTTCACAGAAGAATTATATGAGTATGATTAATTGATTAAATAAAGATGAATACAGTGCCACCCCTAAGATTGCTTTTGCTCTACCAGAACTTCTTGTTTTGACATGATTTAATTAATTTCTATGGTAACATTAAACTAGTATTGCGGTGTACTGAAAGATTCATGGGATGGTTGTCGTAATATAATGGTTTACATATTGCAGTAGCAATAATGAGAAGATATACTGTGTGCGTGTTCAGCCAATCAGAGTGAAGTATTAATCTATAATTGGTATAGTATATTTACTATATATATAATTGAATATATATGTACACACCATGGCTTGGATGAGAACCTCATGGCCTGTGGTTTATTCCTTACATGCACATTGTTTTGTGTATTGAAATGTATATTCCATTTAGGTCAGATTCAAGCTGTATTAAGTTAAGAATATGAAATGTTTTTATCTGTCAGTATAAGCACTGATTGGACGTATATGTATTTCAGGGCCAGCAGCCTCTCTTCTGTGCTCTGGACTTGATTGCTGTGTACACATGAGCGGATCCAATTACACAACTTTAATTACACACAACGTATGATCTCCAGCAAATATCTTTTGCGAGATATCATTGTGTACCAGTAACAGAAAGTCAAACCGCAAGTCCCAATTGTCCGCAATTACCATGACATCCAAAGTGCTATTGTTCCCATTGTTTTATGCCCTTCGGAATCTAGTAAATCTTTTGAGAACTGGATACATTGTTTGTGAAATCCCGCATAGATCACGTGGGTTAATACGGTGGTATTATTGGCTTTTTAAAGCCACTTGATTGTGTTCAGAGGAGAACGGGCTGGTCTGATGGGACTCTCCAGCTGAGAGGCACATGTTCAGAGCGCAGTGTTTCGCACGGAGAATCAGAGCTCCTGGAGCCTGTGCCACCCTCACCCAGCTGTGTGTGTGTGTGTGCGTGCGTGTAAGAGAGTGTGTGTGTGTGTGTGTGTGTGTGTGTGCGTGAGTGTGTGAGTGTGTGAGTCTGTGTGTGTGTGAGTGTGTGTGTGCGTGTGTGGGTGTGTGCGCACGTGCGTGCATGTTTGTGTGTGCGTATGTGTGTGTGCGCGTGTGTGCGCGCGTGTGTGTGAGTGTGTGTGAGTGTACACACGTGTATGTCTCTGTGCGTGTAGCCCTGCGTGTGTACACATGTGAGAGTGTGTTTTTGTATGTCTCTCAGTTCACAGCAGGGCCCTTCTCCTACTGTGCTGCCAAACCAGCATCACTTTCACATGCAAACCCCCCTGAACCCCCCGATCAACACTCCCTTAACGAGACACACGTGTGGAGCCAAGAAGCGCAGCTCCGCTGGAACCCAATGCATCTTCATCTATCCAAACAGACAGTGAACCCGGAAAGAGAGCCCTCACATATAAAGATACCTCACGTATAATCAAGTTTGACAAATGGGCCCTTCATGAAAAGGATACCTAAAGGATGTTTCCGAGTAGATTAGGAAACGTAATCCGCCGCCCACCCACCCCACACGTAATTACGAATGTATACAGCGGCGCACGCGCGCACACGTGCGGCCCGGGACGCCTGCGCGTCGGAGGGCGAGCCGGCGCTCCTGTCGCGGGCTGCGGCCACGGGCCTCTGATCGCGCCGGGTACAGCGAGGGTGAGCCTGGCGGCGGTGCTGGGTGCTGGGCGCGGGGAAGGAACCGAAGGCCAGGCAGCCGGGAGGCTTTCATCCTGCCAGTACCCCCATCTGGTGATTGAGCGGGAGACGCATGCAGCTTCTCAGAGCGAGGGCTCTGCTTTGGAGCGAGCAGAAGGTCTTCATCGAGGTTTTCAGAGCATGACTTTAGAGCATGACTCTGCAAATGTCTGTTTTTTTATCATTGCGAAATACCCGTTCCTCCATTTTAACTTGCACTTTATTTGGTGGCTATTGGTTCAGACTGGAGTGAAATAACCATCGGGGTGAAAACCAGTGATTTTATGCGTTCATTGTTTGTTTGTGTCTCGCGCAATGTTTTTCCCTTCCTCCTGTGCACCGATACACTCAATGTACCCAGATTCTGTACACTGCTTGGATATGTTTGCCAGATCTCTGTGTGGCTCTGTGTTCTGATTAAGTATACAAGCATTGTGCATATGTGTGCGTGCATGTGTGTGTCACAAGACCTATCTAGCATTGAGGATCTGATCCTCTATGTGTGCATCATACCTGCCTGACACATTGAAATGATTGAAAGCCATTATAAAATATTTCAAAAAACGCAGTAGAACCATTCATGTGCTGTAAATAGATAGTTCATAATGGTATTCAGTGTCTTATTCCTGCTGTGCCTTTGTATTGAGTAGTGAATAGTGATTCTGCAGCCATATAGTAAGATGTCCATTCGGGTCTCCCTGCAGCATGTTATCTGTTGCAGTGTGCCACATACGGAGCTGTGAATGCATGAAGCACTATGCTACAAGTACAAAATCACTTTGCTACAAGTTCCCAAAGTCCTTCCCTCTACATCTTATTTATCATCCTCCTTACCTCTAATAGGCTACACACAACTAATCCATTGCATTTCCTCCCCACTATCATTCTTCAGGTTCTAAGTAGACCTCCCTTGTTACCCAAAGGTAAAAAAAATACAGAAAGGGCTGAATGCACTTGAAAGCAGCAATATGACACATGAACTGAAGTCGGGGGGGTGGAGCCCACTCCGGTCCAACTGGATCCGGTCCAGTCAAATCCGGTTCACCTGGGAGTGTTGTCATCACGGGATCCAGGCCGGCCCTCGCGGGCGCGGTCGCTGGCCCGGTACCGCCGCGCAGCCTGAACGGAGCAGCGTATTTAAGCTCCAGGGCCCGGTCAGCGCGGGGCTTCTGTACGGCGTTTCCTGCCACGCTGTTCTGAGGAAGGAAGCTTCATGTCGGAACATTCTGATATGTGATCTCCAGTAATTCTTTACACGTGCCATGTTTACTGAATGGCCTTTGTGTTCGACAGAAGTCCAGCTACCATCTTCCCGACCTCCCGCCCCCCCCAGCTTCCGGCAGTCGGAGCGGGACGCTGTGCAGTGTCCTGTGCCCGCTCACGCGTTCAGCGGCCGGCGGGGGGGTCGGGGCTCCGCCTCTCCTCCTTCCCTGCGCGCTAATAAAACCAGGACAGCAGTTGTTCTTTCTTTCTTTCTAATAGTTTTTTTACATTTTTTTCCCTGAGCTTGATGTGGGTTTTTGATATTCAAGCTCTCTGCGTTTTCCCCCTCACCGTGGGAGCGCTCTTCGTTCAAAGGGGGGGATGGGGGGGGTGGTAATTCGTGCGATGTCTGCGCTGTGCCATTCGAGTGCCCCGTGCTCACAGCGATGCGTGCTCCGAGCTGCGGTCTGCCAGCGACTGCCCGGCGGGGGGGCTCCCTGTTTAACCCGCTCCGCACCGCGGGCTGCGTGGAAGGAGCGGACATTTTCCTGTTGTCATTGAATATAATTCCTTCGTCGTGGGAAGCATTACCATCCAAGTGTTAGTGATCGTCTTCTGCTCCCAGACCCTTGCAGACACAAAAAGGAGTCACATGCTTGGAACTGGCTATTGACGCAGTGTGCGGCACCAGCCTAGCCTGTGCGTAACAGGGCCTGTTTATTGTCCCTCTAATAGTGTCTGTTTTGAGCGTCGTGGTGGATTCGATCGAGTGTCACTCGGTCTGCGGTGGCCAGGCACGCCCTCCTTGTAAACGGATGATCCTCCGGCCTTGTGATATTCTACGTTATTTTTCTTCCTTGCCCTTTCTGTTTGTCCAGTTGTCGGATATTCAGTTATTTATTTTTTTTATTCACTGCTTGGTCACTGTTTTTTTGTCGCTGTGAGTTTAAACAGGGAACAAGATATTTTAATAAGAAGTGAAAGGAAAACTCTGGTGCAGGAATGTCACTGTGTATAAATATACTTGGCAGTTTGAAAGGGGCTAGAAATGCCTCAGTATAGTATAAACACCGCTCCAAAAGGCATTCTGTGGAGGAAGAATTAGCTGATGTCGGAAGCATCTGTACCACAGATTATTTTAATTATTTTACTGTGTTTTCCTCGCTGACGTAAATTTATTTGGACATTATCTCATGAGAAAGTGGTTATAACTCTGTTGTCTTGTGCAGTTCCCGGGATTCAAACCCCTCACATATTTTTGAGTCCTGATTCAGAAATCCAGCGAATTAAACATGCGCTTCTAATTCCATTATGTGGGGAGCTTCCAGTTCTAATTCACTGTATTTTGTTTCATTTAGCTTTTGTTTATGGGAAGGAAATTTGAATTAGAATGAGATGTTGTTTAAGGTCAAGAAATGCGGGGGCTAGGGGAGAGATCTACTGTTTTAGCGTATCTGATTACATGTTTGTGCAGCTTGTCCACTGTAACGTGAGTTAACCTAATCAAAAATGGTGGCCATTTTCTTGCACATTGTTTATGAACAATGCCCTACTGTATCCAAATAGGACACATCTTTGATGCAGTCTTGTTTTTAAAAATATTTCACGGGATTAAATAATGGACTTTGAGTATCTTCTAATCAACTTCAAAGAGCTGGACCCAGCATTGCTCTTTTTCAGATAAAATTAGCTCCCCACAGCATCTTTGAGAATGCACTTCAGATTAGTCGGGCGTACACTTAATAGGATCCAGACTGCACAATCGTGTGCAATATTGAACCGCTTAATCAATTATGAAGAGGAAAAAAACAGTAGTGCATCATGATGTTGGATCCATAAAGCAGGCTTAATTTTACAGGGCTATAAAACACACTCCTATCTGGTGCACGCCTTCAAGAATTTATAGGGAAAAGTAAATCAAGGGGTTACTTGTCAAGTCAGCATAATTGCTTTGATTGTAGCCGAGATCGTAAAGAGTGAACACCCCGCCGTCCCCCCGTTTGTCTTGACCAGGGTAGAGGGAAAGGGCTTTCGGGAAGGCCGCATTGTCTCTATCCAAAAGTTGAATCTGTCGCTCGACCATCCGATGGAGCAACGTGTTTCCCTGGATACTGCGTCTGTTTGTCGTATTTCGATGGTCTGCCCACGCTTTGGACACGCATGCGAGCCGCGCCTCCGAGCGCGTTGCTTTTGATAACGTGCGTCAGTCCTCTCAAAGCTGCGTAATATGACACTGCTCTCGGCCGGTCGCAGGGCCTTTCTTGTTGGAGGCTCAGTTGAAGCGTCACCGGTCGGAGCCGTCGAGTTGGCAGCCGGCATGCCAATAGCAGCAGTGGAGCTGGAGTCCTGAAGGAGGGTTGTTTTCCTTTAATTAATGTTCTAAGTAGCATTGAGGTATGCGCCTGTTCCACTTCAGGCTGATCCAAATGATAAAAACGACTGTATCTGAGGGCATTCCAGACCCCTTGCCATGGTTTTTTTTCTCAAAAAACCAGTTGGGAATAATCTGTTCCATACACGTGCTTAACGATTAATTAAAGATAAGCTTTTTCCAATTAGTAACGGCGGTGAGATCACATCGCCAGCACACGTCCTGTGTGTTTCGGTGGGGAGGGGTGGGGTTGGGGGTCTGTTTCCAATTGGGTCCAGGAAGTTTCCCCTCACACCTCAGCGTCAAGACCTGCACTCCCAAATGCTGCCTGGCGTGTTTTCTGAGTGCAAATCTGTGCCATTCTGCAGCACCGTGTCTGTTATTCAGGGAGGAAGTGACTTCAGAATAACTAGATCCTCTCTATTTCTCCTGGGAGCCGCAGCAGAACAGGATGTTTCTGGGCGACTGTGCTGGACCCGGCTAGAATGGTGGAACCACCACGAAGGAGCTCTTCTTATGCTGTTAGCAGTCGTCCCCAGGTGCCCAACAAAAGCCATGCGTGAGCGCTATTGTCGTTCTCTTGACCTTATTTCGAATCCTTTCCACATGCTTTTGCTTTAAAAACAGCTAGTGAAATTTATTGTGTCAAATAGTTTAACGGAACGATCTCTCGAATGCCTCGCCCAGTTGCGCGCTGCGAAATCAATTAATCGCAGGCCTCGGAAGGTCTGGTACATTTCTCTGCAGATGCACCGGGTCTCCAGCGAATGACTCCTGAATGTGCTGCGTCGGTGTCCTACCTGCCCTGGTCCGCTGCGGAGGGACTGCGCCAGCTCGATGGCACGGTCGCAACCGGTGCGCAGTCCACAGCCAGCCAATCCTGTGCGGTTTCAGAAACAATGTGCCTCAGCGTTCCTGAGCAGGCGGTTAAACGTGGTCTTTGGCTGCGAGAGCGGAATTCCTCCGTTTATCTTTGTCCAGTATTGGGACTGTTTGATTTGGATTGATGGCTGAAGTCGAGTGAGGATGAGACTTTTTACGGGATCCTGTCTTATTTTTCTTGCAAAAGGCACTTGGGGGGGGGAGCGGAGGTATTGGGGGGAGGGGGGGTGACAGAATTACAGCACAATAGCAAAGCTGTTAAAATGTTTCATGCAAGCCTGTAAATTATATTAAGATTTTTATCTCCAGCAGGGGCGGAGACAACCACATGCTGGTGTCTTCAGAACCAGTATGGTCAGTATGCCATGTTTATAACCGAGTTATTCTGACATGTAAACTACGTCGGAAATAAATGATTTCTGCAATTAAGATGTTGAAATCAAAGTGCAAACAGTGACTTTTCGTATACACCATGACTCTATAAACAAAAGCCCTTCCCCCTTGCGTCTTTGTCTGTTTGGTTTCCCCACTGTCAGGGACTGAAGATTCCGGTCCTGTTTCTCAACAGGGGTGGAATTAAGCAGGCCTTGTCTATTAAAGGTAATTCTCGCCCATTCCATCTAGTGTAAATACCACTTAATTGACAACCACGATTGCCTTTAAACTCTAATCAGCTGAATGAATACCATTCTCCTGGAGGAGATCCGTGACAGGAACCGATATAAACGTTTATTTCAGTAAATGTGAATAATTTAACGGTTTCGTGTTCCTGGTGGAGATTATTTTAGCACATGCATCCACTGTGCCTCACCAAGCACGTGTATCCATGGCAATGACCTGTGCTGAGGCACAGTGTGTGCAGTACGGAAGCACTGTCACACAGTTTTGCACACAGTTACCGGCACCCTTACCCAGAGCAACTCACACCACCTATTCCAGTTTCCCATTTCCTCCAGGGTACAGCTGCAGTGGCCCATACTGGGATTTGAACCTTCCACTTCATCATTATATGTGGTTCACTAGCCATTACACTACACTATTGTACTCTACACAGTTTGCATCTATTCAATTTTAACACAAGTCTTCCTTTTTTTTTTTGTTGCTTAATTCCTTATTTACAGTAGCAGCTCTTTTTTGTTGTTCCTTCAGGGGCACACACACAGGGGCCCCTGCTGCTGAGCACATGCACTCTTCTGATGCGTTCACACATGAGCCGGTGACTAAGTTCTGCCCCAGACGGCACCGTGTGCTGCAGGAGAGCTAGCGCTGAGCATCAGAAAGGCATATCTCTAACTGACAACATCTGGTAACCCTCCGGTGTCCCACCCCTACTGACTGCCAGCAATAGTTGGGTAATGAGATAACCCAGCCTAGAAACGTGTTGGCTTTAGGGCTCAACCCGCATTTGGAAGGAGCATCTTTAAAACCTGAGTCACTCAGGGGCTCTCGCTTTTAGGATTTTTCTGCTTTATTCTTATCCCAATTTTTGTTGGATTGCAGATTTAATGTGATTAAGTGTGGCTAGAAACCCACCAAATCAAAGGGCTGCCCTTGCATGGTTTCTCATTAGCAATGAAATCCCATAATCCAATGAGCGGGCGTGTAAAGTGTGTGAACCTCATGTGGCTGTGCATTTTGGACAGCATGTATGCTTTTTATGCTTTTTTTTTCATTGCTAGGCTTTAGCCACCAACTTTTGTACTTCTTCAGGAACAGCCTGTGAGGAAGGGGGTGGGGGCAGGGGTGGCGTCTGACGCTCACTGGTTACCCTTTGACTCGGTTTCGCTAAGTCATCTCACCCTATAAACGTTCATCTCCCATTGAGTTAGAGTGCTCTGCTCAGCGCACTAATCCCCTGCTCTAATTACTATAATTGCAGATGCAAATTAAGCATAATTGGATCTGACTGGGGCAATAAATCTTGCCGAAGTCGCTGCTCAGAAGTCAAAGAGCTGAGGCAATTTGTAGAGGACCACCACCGGGTTGGGTTCTTGACTTACTGAGTAAATCGCGAGTTTCATGAATCATGTTCTTACGGCAGCCCCCCCGTAGCTGTCCGGTGGAAGCTGGATGCAGCGTTAGCGCTCTCAGGGGATCGACGCCTGGCTGGAAATGCCGTGTTGGGAGTGCTGCAGAGGCCTGCTGTACCAGAGCAGCGCGCTGGTGGATCTGCGCTCTGCAACCGACGTCCCACGCTTGAGCCAATAAAAAGAAAGCATTATCGCAGCATGTTGAATGCTGGCTAGCGTTTTAGCTGTCACATCTTAAATGGCCTGTCTTTGCTGCATTTCACGTAGGGCTTTGAAATGGTGTATTGTGCTACTGCACTAATTCGCAGTGCAGTGGTGCTCCTCATGGTTTGATTAGGCATAGGGCTCCCTATGGAGGGAGGGGCTGCCCTCAGTGGACTGTTCCCCACCTCACTGCACAGTAAAAACTTCTCTGGTGGATTGGCTGCCTGCAGTCTTCCTGTGTCAGGTGGGCGATCCCCGCATTCAAACAGAGCAGCAGGCTGCGTGCGTTTTGGAGCACACACGTGGTAGTTTATACGCCCTTCCAGACTGACAGAAGACGGTACAGTGATGGGATGGGCCTAAAGTGAAGATTGGGCTTTCCAAAACTGGAGAACAAGGAAAAACAAGAATAAAAAGGTGTTTTTAACAAAAAAATTAAACAGTTATACTGCATGGCGGAACAACTGCAGAGCAGATGTCCCTTCTGGATATTCTCCTGTGGCCAATGTGTGACTTCCCTTGTTGAACCTACAGAGGGAAGAATTCGCTGCAGCAGTTTAAGTGTACAGGAAAAACTTCTTGCCCTGTTGACTAACTATAAACACACTTACAACATAGCAGAAGGTATTTTCAGCATGTATAAATGTAAGTATATCCTCTTTATTGAAAATATACAGCACTCTTCGTGGTGTTGGTGGACAAAGAACATGTCACGCTTGTGGGGAATGACACGACTGTGCGAGGGTTTAACGAGGGTTTAATGTGACTTAACTAATTCAAACTAACTTCGAAATTAAATTTCCACTCCGTGTGTATACGTTTCGCGGGCCGAGAGGCACACTTCGTAGCGGGCCGTGTGTTACCAGACGTGTATTGCGTTTGATTGCTAGGGGAAACGGAGGGAGATGTGGGCCCAGGGTGCAGGTTCAGGTTTGCTGGTTAGGGTGACGAGATCCAGAAGCTACCGGGCTGGTGTTACCCCGATGCTTCCTGCCTCCGTGGCCCCCGGGGGCCCGGTACCGGGGTTATTACGCACGGCCCGCCGGCCCCCAGCTGGGCGGTGGAGCGACGGCGCCCCTGCGCTGAGCCTGCGCGGTTATTTATATTTTTATTACAGGCGACATAGCTCAGAGGAAGACGATGTTGCCGTAACGCCTGGGCATGCGAAGTGTCCTGACAGACACTAACCACCCTATGCTCTGGCATGAGACATGCTAGCGCTTGAAAGCGTATTAATCGTCCATTACTTTACTTGATCCTGAACCACGGTTAACCCCGCAGACCTGACTGTGTGGAAAGGCCCTCACGTTTCTCTCTCTCTCTCTGGCTTCGTGCTGGATGTTTGCTGGGCATAGTTGAAAGATTACCGGGAGGTAATCTGTACCGGGAGGTGTTTCGCCAGTAGCCCCACCTACAGGCCACTCTGAGGGGAGGCGGCTCCTTGTGTTATGTACTTTTCCGTTTTTTTTATTTTCACGTTATATAATCCAGCTGTACAGCTTTGTGTATGATTAGTTTGTGATATGATGATATAAAATGAGCTAGCAGTGAGCCCACCCTCCCCTTAAAGGGACTGCGTGCCCAGTTGGGGTCCAGGATGTTCCAGCAGCACGTGGTAGTCAGGTGATTTACCCGGCACTCCATGTAGCCAGCCTGCGTGAATCAGAAGTGGATTGCAGGGACATGGAAACCTCCAGTGCATTTTGTTTCCAAAAAAAAAGGAATATTGTGTATGAAAAGCATACAGTTTATTCACACTTAACAGAGTCATCTTATTTGATTTCCACAGATACACAGGGAAAAAAAACAGAATTCAAAAATATCAAGCAAACTAGTTATTAAACTGGAGGCTTCACTAATTAGGTGTTGGTAAAAATGAAAAAAATTAGTAGCCATATTTCCAAAGTGCTGGGCTTTAAGTGCTGTTATCTCTGATGTGGCCTGTCTATATTTATTATCATGTTTAATCTGTATACCTTGTGCACCCACATATCCAATCTAGAAAATAAGCTTGCAGCAAAAATAAATTAGTCTAAAACGCAGGCCTCTAATTTCAGGTCTGATGTGAAATCCGTTCTTTGGTTTTTAGGAGTTAAATTTGGGCTTTAAACCGTATCAAGAAAGAAATGTTCGGGCAAAAAAATAGCTCCGCTGCCACGAGACAGAAGGTTCTTACTGCCTCGCTTTTGATCCGCCTTTATAAATAGCAGAATTTTGTCGTAAAAAATAATGTTTTTGTGGTCTTTTCCTGCAATTAAAAAAAGGTTTGGCTCAAGAACAAGGGCCGAGCCAGCTTCTCATGTTGAAGCTTCTCGTTCTTCATCTGAACACACGTGTCATTTATTGCTCATTCTTTCTTTAATGTATATTTTCTGTATTACACACACACGCACAGAGAGAGAGAGAGAGAGAGAGAGAGGGAGAGAGAGGCTGTGATCCACCTGCTATTTTTGTTTTTATTTCAGATTTACAGGTTTGTGTGTGTTTGAGCGTGTGCATGTGCGTCTGCGTGTGTCCCAGGTATTTTCATTTCTTTAAGCCTAGCAGTGCGGTCTTAACCTCACCAATCATGTCAGACTTCAGTGTTTCTCCCTGTACATACAAGAAAATCCTATAACTTCATTTATTACTGCACCCCAAAGGGAACTTAAATTTTTCAGAAATGAGGCTCATGCAATTTACTAAAACTAACTAAGTCAGTGCATTTATACTGCCTTTATAATGTTGATTAATGTTTATCTATTTGTGATTAGGGCACCTCCCTTGAAATTGTTAAAAAGAATACCAATAAAAATAAATTGACGGAGATAAAGAGGTCATTAAGATGCGATATTACTGTGGCACATAAAATTTCATACGCATGTTTATTAAAACTAACATTGTTAATTCAATCAAAAAAATTCGAGTCAGGCCCCAGCCATCGACAGAGAAATGGGTGGGAAGAGGGGAGGCCTCCACAACCTGATTAAAGATCTGTTGATGCTGTTTATATGTCAGCAAAGCCTGTTAAAGGCACCTCTGATCTCCAATGCTTATTGCTTTAGTAGCTAGAGTTATTATCATAACATTTCTGTTTGGTAATGACTTTCCTCCATGTTACTAAACAAAGAAATTGTATATGAAAATTGCCATCGACATCGCCGAAACAAATAAAACTACTAGCGCTGTCACAACATCTGTTGCCGTTCTGAGCCCCATATTTACAGTGAGTAAGCTCTCATTCCAGTCCACCAACACAAATAAACATGCCATAACGGAGCGGGCCCTGACGTCACCCACAGATGTAGATTTCTGATTTCCGTCGCTCGCGCAAGTCAGCGGCGTCTTGCCTTTCGAAAGCGAAGTGAATGACATCATTGTTTAACCGAGTCGATCCCTCGGGGTGGCTCACTTGACTCGGGGAACGTTTCCCGCTCTGACGCGGCGCAGGCGCCTCGCTCGCCGCTCGCGTGCGGAGCGGCCACGCCCCTGTGTGCGGGAAGCGTGGGGAGCCCGGGCTACCGTGCTGTCCGGGAAAGCTAAACAGGCTTTGCCGCTAACGATAACTCGGTATAAATAATAACGTTTAAAAAGGCAAATTATTTCACCTGAGGGCCATGTTATTTATCTGCCCTGCGTGTTGCCAGGGTTTTTAATTCGGCCATAAATCACCCCGAAAGTGCGCTGCTGGATGGTGCGTAGTAGCCACAAACCGTGATTCTGAACTGTATCCGTGACACACTACCTGCACCGGTTACTAGGTTACTACCGTCGCCTCATGTCCTTCGATATTTTTGGGTTTTGCGAAGGCCGCTAACTGTTTCAGGGAGACAGAAAAACTGGCAGCAACTGTTTATCCAAACACGTGGAAAAGCCAAGCCGTGCTGTTGAGCCTCACACAAACTTGGTTAGCGTTGAGTTTGAGAAGCAGCTGCTTCCTCTTGGAGGCAGTTGATTGCGAGCTGCTTTGCTGTGCCTGTGGGACAGCTGCAGCTACTGGTCGCAATATAATCCGTACACCACAAATGCCGCGCTCACCGGGCGGAATGGCAGTCTCTCTGTGCCAGTGGCGTTGTCAAGGTGGCGCCTAGGCATTGACTGTTTCCCTGAGCGACAGTGACCTGACCTAATGGGGCTTCAGCTAGCCCCAGGGGCATCTCGCATGTGAGAAAAGTGGCACGTATAATGTCACATGGTGCGACTGCGTCCGGGTGGCATTGCGCGACGCTGGGGAAATGCTTTCGGGAAGGCTTGCTGGAGGACGTAGGCAATGGAAGCCATCACAGAAATGAACAAAAAAATCCATCGTTTCCATGAAAACATCTGAATATGTCATTGTATTGGTATTGCAATTCCCATGACTTTGTGTGTGGTCCATGTTTAAAATCATAATGCATGCAGTTTTAGATGTTGGCTGCTGAAGGTGGCCAAATAATTGTGTGCGTTGATTGAGACCTTCTTGGCTGAAGGCGGCGTCTTTCCCCTCTCCCCTCTCTCCCAGGCGTGCCCTTAACCTGGGAATCCTGCGGGACCCTGGCTCCGAGGTGGAGGACCGGCAGTACCAGCTGGACCTGCAGTCCATCAACATCGGCACCGCCCAATGGGAGCAGCTGAAGCCGGACAAGGAGGCGGCCAAGGTGGGCGGGCTGGCCGAGAGCGAGCGCAACTCCCAGAACCCCGCGCTGGAGTGGAACATGGCCAGCAGGTACTGTACTGCTCATCGACCGCCAGCCAAGATCAAGGGGGTCTACCACTGCTGAACAATGCCAGCGGGGACATGTACTCTGTGTTTGAGGTCTCGTGTTTTTCTTTTGTGTATGGTTGTTTTCATATTGGAAGCCTAAGAGTGAAGGAAAATGTGTGTTGTATGTGCGGTGGACAGTGAAGATTTTATTTCATTCTGTCCACTGTGTGGGACAGATGGAGGACAGCAGACAGCAGGACTGGGTTCCACTACGGGGGCTTTCATCATGCACTTAACATTCACTGTAAAAAAAAACTCCAGAGAGTCATTCAGTAATTACAGTTAAAACATTTGAAATCAGCGTTAAAATATTGAGCGCTCCAACACCTTGGCAAGGCACCCGCCCGCCTGCCCAAGTGAAGTTAGTTGCCTGTTTTCCACCTCGTGCATTTCATGAGCTAATCCCCTTGTTGCTGTTAGTCACATTCTCCAAGAGTCAACCATGGGACACACTTGTAATCATTCAGCTAATTCCTTTTCAAACAGCTTCGCTTCAGAATATCATAATTACAAACCCTGTCATTTTTATGGACCCAGGAGCTAAAACAAGCACAGGCTTAACGGTCTGTTTGGCTTGAGACCCCATTTTTTCCCTTTTTTTCTGGTCATGTTTTGAAAAGGAGTGGACCCAAAAATCACAGAGACAAGAATTCCAGATCTGTTCCCCCATCGACTAAAAATAACCTTGGAAAAATGCAAAGCAACAGCAAAAGCCACCCGGGCCCTATTGATCCTAAGCATGCTCAGGTCACCCAGTGATTCAAAAGAGCAAAGCTAGACCTTCCCCTTTCCTCCACACGCACACACCTGCCCATACACGCCCTGGGAGTCATGCCTGTCACACGGACACATGGGGACCTCCTGCAAGCCTTCAGGATCGAAGCTTTATTATCACGAGGAGTTCTGTCTTGTTGAGTCCCCCTTTTTCCCCGCTCCCCAGCAGCTTTGGCCGCACTGCAAAGATTTCCTGTTTTTGACTGGCTGCAGCCATCGCAGCGAGGGACGATCGTAAAGCCTGCCTGCGTGTAGCAAGTGCTGCTTTACGCGCTCGTAAAAAAGCTCCTGCCATCCAGGATCCAGCCCCAATAAACAATACGCTCAGACGTTGCTTTTTCAGACGGAGCCGTGCTGCAGAATCGGGCTATTTGAGAAGCGCACCGATTTGGGGCGGAGGGGGGCAAAGCTGTAGCTCAACTCGCGTCACATCAGTGAATTCCCCACTGCCCATCTGGGACTTAAGTGCTAGGCAGTGCATAAATTTCATTGGGGGTGAGAGTGGGTCAAGTGAGTGGCAGGAGACGATGGGTGGTCTTTATCTGGTTGCCAGGAAACGAAAGGCTGGTTTTCTGCGCCGGAAGCAATGTTTTGACATCACAGTCCCGGTTTGACAGCCAGCGGAATACTTGGGTGTAGCTTTTTAGTTTGTTAGTTAAAATAATGAGGAATGCCTGCAGTCACATCCAGTTTTATTTCTCGTAAAGTAAGTGCCAGAGTGCTGATATATAATATCGAGAGGCGATCACTAACCTCACAGCTAGCATTGATTAATTAATTACATAAACTTAAAGGCCTTATAACCAGTGTTACTGTTCATGCTTTCCGGGATTCAACTTGAAAAAGAATTAGTTGTCTGACAAACTTTCCATAACTTGCTAGTGTCTGTTAGCTTAGCATGACTTCATTGTGCAAAAGGAGCTACACAGTGACAGTAGCAAACAAGTTATTCCTACTTCTATACCATTTGTTTTTCTATAACTAATTCTATAACTATTTTTCCTACAAAAATCTTAGTTTTAAATCTTTTGTAGTGGTTGAAAGCAAACTAACCTTCTAATCCATCCCAAAAATCCAGTCTGAGATGTCTGGATGCTGTTGTAGCATTGCTGTGGCATATGCGGTGGTAAAACTTGAATTTCAGTGGCACGAGTCATCCCACTGTTGCCACCCAGCTTCACGCTCAGTCGATCATTGCACATTCAAAGGGAAGACTTCTGGTTTTTCTCCCGCTATTCTTCATTGCTGACTGAACTCGGCTTACCGCCATCAGTGTGTCGCCGCTGCTCATTTCAAGTACTGAATGAAAGCTCCGCCCCCCCAGGCGAGGTAATACTAATCCTCACTATTAGTATGAGTGGGGCTTGGGTGACCATTCTCAATAACCCCATTGTTCTTAATAAATCCCCTCACAAGTCAACGTGTAGTGGATTCAGCTCAGTTAACTACAGGGGAAGTAGTCTTTGTGTGGTCGGCCCAAAGTGCTCTACACTTGTTAAGATGCTTATGGAACTCACGCACTTTGCTTTTGTGTGTCATAATTTATCAACACCAGTAGCTTTTGTGCCCCCCCCCCCCATTGGGTATGACAAGCAAGGACTTGGAGGCACAGCAGGAAAAAATGATTGCAGTGTATTTCAGGCCTCTGTTTCTATAATTAAACGGGTGATTTTGGGCATTGCAGCGTGTGAAGCTGTCAAGTTTGTGACGCTGTTTGTCCATAGCCCAGCACACGAAGCTTAATACAGAGTGACGTTGCGACTCTGTAGTTCTCTCCTCGCTTTTTGCCATGGTCTCCTCTTTTCGAGCTGTGGAACGCTGGCACGCTCACCGCCTGGCTTCTAATTCCAGTAGTCGTGGACCCTCCCGTCGAGCTCAGTGTGTTTCCTGAGGTTTAGTGAGGAAATTCCGCCCACGGCAGCTCGCTGACAGAATCTGTCCGCGTGACGGCGCGGGAGTCCAGCGCCGAGACACGCCGTTTGGGAGCTCTGGACCTCTCCACCTTCCTTTAGCAGCCACAAACTTCCCTCCTCCGTCTGTGAGGTGCGGATGCTTCATAGAAACGAAACATCACCCCCACCTGACCCAGATTCCAGGCTTGGCTCTTCTCCCTTCAGGACAGGCACACAGACCACCCCAAGTGCTTTTGGGAAACATAGCTTCACACATCCATTGATGCCACCCGTGTCTGGAAGTGGGACACAGTTTTTTTTTTCTCATGTATATAAATATTACAAAAGCCAGATGGTGAGAGAATTAGATATGGCCTTTCTCTCTCAGAAAAACCACCTGGGGTTTGATTTCAACTCTTGTGAAGGGAGTGGGGGCTTACTGGCGAAGATCCCTGGGGGGGCATTGGTCATGTACATTTGTGTAGACGAACATGATATGATACTGGCATTCATTAAACACCATTCTCCGGGCCACCTAGAAACGCAGCTTTTTCTAATCCTGTGCCGACTATAAATATTAGAAGCTATGCCATTTGATTGTTTTAATAGCAGCAGATGTGGCAATTAACACCACCTTATAAAGCCCTCTTGTATATTTGTTTTACTGCCTACTAATGTTCCCACAAATATAACTTGATTGTGGGAATGAACATTAGCAAAATGGGGAAAGTTTATATTTTAAGGTCTTAGTTTGGTCTAGTGTATACAATTAGGGTGTGTTCCCAATAGAGATTTGTCAAATAACTCCTCATGACCGTTCCAGTCCTGGAGCTGAGACATCTTTGAGGGGGGGTTTGAAAATGCCCCTTACGGAAATATTTCACAGGTTGGGTCTAGAGAGCACACACAGATTTTGAAGACTGCATTTTGAGAACAGTTTGATCGAGCTGATTTGATTTGAACAGCCAGTTAAAGCAAATGTGTGCCGCTCTTTGGCTGGGCCAAATCAGCTCTCAGGCTTTGAGAGTGGTTGAGAGTTGACGTGTGTTGAGTTTGCATCATGAAGAAACAGGAAAGAGAAATGCATTTCAAACTCTGCATAAGTGAATAAAAAATGGATAAATCCTCCGAAAGTTCACTTGTTTAACTTGGTTGATAACTGAAATTCATGAGTGGGATACAGTTGGCAAATACACACACACACAAATACACACACACATACATGCGCACACAGACTCACAGTTCTCATGGCATGTGCATGCATTCCTGTGGTGCTGATTGTTAACAATCTGAAAGTGCATTTAGATGATGAACCCATGACTTTAAGTGGTTTAAGCCACTTGCATTTTAGCACTTGCTAAAAATAAATTTTGATAGCAAAAAAAAGCCATTCTCAATTAAAAATGAACATTCTGTTTGTGTATCCCACCGTGAAATACATTTCCTAGTAGAAAGCATAGGAAGAATGCATTATATGTTTAGACAGTAGCAAGAGAGGGGTATTGTTCAAGCTATGAAAATGAAAGAAAGACATTTGGAAACTGTTTGAAAACTGATTCTATTAGTTCATATGGAATGATTGCAAAATAGTAAAATATGTTATCTTAAGTCACGTTCAGCTAAAAGTAGAAATCAAGAACGAGATTAGAAAATGCAATGCTAATATGAACTAGCTAGCATTATTAGCTGATTGAGCAATCCAATAGACTAGCTGGATTGCGCCAAGCTACACCCTATGGCCAAAAGTATGTGGGCACCGGACATCTACCCTAACATCTCATTCAAAGTTATGGGCGTTAATGTGGAGTTGGTCCACCCTTTGCTGCTGTAACAATATTCACTCTTATGGGAAGGCTTTATACTAGATTTTGGATTGCTGCAGGGATTTGCTTCCATTCAGCCTAAAGTGCATTAGCGAGGTTTGGAATTGGCTGATTTGGCCTTGCTCACAGTTGGCTTTCCAATTTATCCCAAAGGTGTTGGATTTATTTAATCTAATCATAAATATCTTCTTTAGTCATTTTAGGTGCATGTCACAAAGAAATCTGCTAGGCAGCTAAGGCGTGTTTGGATAGTTGTTTGTTTGAATTTTAGAGTCACTTTTGAAGGCAACAGGTTCTAACATAACATCATTGACACGTTTGGTAACAACTTTTTTTGGGAAGACACTGCTGTAACTTGTTTGTTGATTGGAAGGATTGGAGTTTTAAAGTGGCAGTAGGGTGCAGAAAAGAAAACAGTAGACAAATACTGATAGATTTGATATTTTATGTACTGCCGGTGGCTTTTTGGTTTAATATGTTTCCTGCATTATTGTCTGACACTGAAAAACATATGCACTGCATGCGAATGTCTGATTTGACTGGAAATTGAATAAACGAAAGGGTGTTCTCTGACTTCTGTGATTGATAGGCTTGTAAAGTCAGAGTTGCTCAGCCTACCTGCTGTGTGCCAGTTCACCTTCTGTTGAAAGTAAAAGGCGTCTCTCTCCACTTAGCATCAGGCGGCACCCGGAGAGACGGGCCATCCTCACCCCCATCCTGACCGACTTCTCCGTGCGCGTGACTGCCGCGCCCGCCATCATCTTCAGCAAGCCGGTTTCCCCCGACAACGCCCAGGTGGAGGTGAGCGAAGCCGTCGCCCAGCACGGTGACCACATCTTCGTGAGCGGCTCTTCTGTCAGAGTGCGCTGATTTACCCCAGATTCATCCCAGATCTCAGATTCACGGTCTTTTGTTTGTCCGTATGTCAGGCTTGAGTATAACACTTGTGCATCCATGCTATAGAGAGCTATGCCAAGGCAGTTGAGTCACTGTGTTTAATAAACATTGACATGGTGATGATTTGAGACATAAAAAACTGTTGTTTAGTTAAATGTCAGAGTTGAATCAATAATACTTTTTTATTTATTTATTTTTTTTAATCATCATATTTCAATTTTTGGTGACTTTCAAAAGAACACTGCTTAGTATCCACAAGATTGGTATGCAGTGCACGTAGTGTGTGCGTGTGTGTTTGTGTGTGTGTGTGTGCAAAGATGAAAGCTGCACTTTCCTCTCCATTGCCATTTTCCTTCTTAGATTACAACCACATATACTGTACCACCACCACAGTAAACATTTCTGTCCATTTAATTTATAAAACAGATTTATGAGCAACAGAGATTTTTCCTTTCTTGATCAGTCCATTGCCATTGCTGTGCGTGTTAGTAATGTTTTTACAGGTTTCTCCAAGCCTCATACGTCCGTGCAACCTCCCGCTATGACAATATGTAACAGCTAATTCATTCTGCACAGGGAGACATGATGGCATTTGCGATTTGTAACTTGTAAGTGATGGAGAAGTTCCAAGGCAGTGACAACAACAACAAAAACAGGGGAGGGAGGAGGGGAGGGAGTGACCCAGACAAAAATAAAGTCAAATTAAATAAACGTTCCTACCCAGCTGTGAATAAGGGGACCACCTCGTATGTTGTGAACTAATGGGCCTAGGGGGCCTCCAGGACTGACAGCTGTTGGGTCCCGCGGGAGCGATGTCCCTTGGCCGGGCTCGGGCAGATGACGGGCGGGTTCCCAGCCGAGGCCCTGGCGCTCACAGCCCAACGTCTCTCCGCAGGAGGTCGTGGTGTGCGGCCATTCCCTGGAAGTGAACATGACCACAAGCCTGGACTTCTTCCTCAGCGTGGCCCAAGTTCAGCTCCTGCAGCAGCTCCTGCAGGCCAACATGGTGGGGAGTGAGGGCCCCGAAACAGCTACTGAGGTAAGAGGGGGGAGGAAATCCAATGGGGGCCGGAGGGGGTTACATACTCCATATGACCACTTTATAGCCCCATCAACCTCACAAACCCGGAATTTCTTCATGGAAGAGTTCTCCTGTCCCCAAAGCTACATCCCCCCTTTCGGGGAGCAGAGTTAAATATTTACTCGTGTGTAGTAACACAGTTCTCTTAATCTCGCTTCAGTTTATCGTCCTGGGCTGCAGCTTTCAGAGTATCTCCTATTGTTTACAGAGAGGGGAGATTGGCGCCGTGTGCTCTGTCTGTCGGGTTAATAAAGCTTTCTAATGGAACACAATATAAAAATATTTACCAGCTGTTGTGCATGCGACGCGCTCCGAGGAGGAAGGGGAAACGAATGAAGATAACACGCTGCGGTTTCTGGTGCCGTTTCCAGAGGGGTGGTCAACACGGGGTGGGGGGGATGGGGGGGGGGGGGGTTGTTGGAGGCTGTGCTGTGCGGACAGTATGAAAGATGTCTGTGAAACCCCTGGGATATCACAGTACTGGAGTGAGTTAAGCTGTGTTGTTTTGGCTATTAGGAGAAGGGTTGTTGCAGCCAATCGGAGCGCCAGCACACTGCTGCAATGCTCTCATGGGGTTTATTAATCTATGATATTAATCTGTGATGTTTGACCCGTTTAACCTTTGTTAGAAAAAACGTGATGTACACTGGCATAAACAGACAGTAGGTGATGCATCATACAGTGATTATTGAAATGGACTCTGATTTTGTACATTGGAATGTTAGCCCATCTCATTAATCCCAGAAGTAAGTGTAGTTTACTTGAGAAGTCCAAGGAAGCAGAGTCTACTTTATGTTTTTACTTCTGCAGCACTACAGATGGGACTGGTCTTCTCACACAGAACTGAACACACACACTCACACACATGCACGCACGTACACACATAAACACACACACCTACCGTGTCCTCACAGGTACGCTGCTCATTATAAGTCATTTTCACGCACTTGAACATTTCCCCACATTTTCCATACAACACACATTTAGAGAAGACACGCGGTTATGCCGAAGATCATTCTCACTAACAGAAACGTAGTGATGCACAAAAACATTTACTTCACACAGAAATGTTCACTCCACACGTAAAATCGCAAACTTACTTACCCCGTACTACAAATCACACACAGTAGTACACATATTTGAAGTTCAAACATTGTTTTACCCCTCTCTGTAAACCTCACACACAAGTATATTTCGGGCAGTGTAGACAAGGTCCTGGATGATGTGCTTCTTGTCCAGCACGTCGCTGCATTTGTGAGGTCAGCCTCTGTACCAAAATCAACAGCATAACACCGGTGGGAATAAAGCAAGCCTGTGTGTGTCACATTCAATTTCTAAAGCAAACATTTTTATTAGCATTGTTTTTGTAGCGTTGGAAATAAATATGTTTTTTTAAGGGCACGGGTAGACAGTCATTTTTCAGGAGGTGCCTTGCATCTGGTTCTTATTTGAGGGAGATCTCGGAGCCCTCACCCCTTGCTTGTAATGATTCATCGTTTTGCCTCTGTTATGGGCCCGGGTTTAAGAGGTTGCTACCCAGAGTTCACCTGGGTTCAGGACATGATATTTAGCAGTTCTTCTGCTGGCCCCCCTCTCTAATCAATTTGGTGCAAGGCTGAGAGCAGGGAGGTCAGTGTGGCCTCCACGAACGCAGCTGCCACACTCAGCCCAGAGCCATTGCTCGTGCAGGAGGGCCCTCTAGTGGCTGGAGAAAGCACTGCACGGAAAGGCTGCTGTCTTCCCAAACAGCTTTTTCAAAAAGCTGGTAATGCACAGGGCTGTTAAATTCAGTGAACTGTTTCTGGATTTGTCTCCAGGGCATTCTGCACATGCTCATTAAAGTGTACAACATGATTGCATTTGTTATTTTAACAATAACGTGTCAGGAGAACGAGAAGCATGGTTATTACATGTGTGTTATTATGTTGTAAATGATTAAGATGTGCATTTACATGACATGTTGTTTAACAGCGTAATTACAATGTGGTGATACAATGAGAGGCTTATCACACAGTTCTCCTGTCCCTGCAGTATTCATTCATTTATTATGTAGAAATGGCTGTCCGGATTCTTTCCGGTGTTGCTTGCTGCATTCATCAAAAAGAGTGTTGCTCCTTCCTGTTTGAGGGCTATGGCTGTCAAGTCTCTTAAAGGCTGGGTATTGATTTCAAAAGGGCCTGGACAGCTGTGTTTTATTGTGTACACTAATGATTTTGTTTTTAAGGGCTCGGGCCTGGAGGTGACATTGACAGGCGCTGTACACTTCAGTGTCATATCTGTGACTTCAGCAGTTCTTGGTCTGTGAGTCGTGCGTTGTACATTAAAGAGGCAAGTCCACGCCACACAAGCAGGGCAGCCATCACACTGCGCCCTCCCAGAGAGATTGGGCTCCTGCCCCTCTCTCCCAGTGTACACGGGGCCAACTATCTCACTCACGACAAGGGGACCGGCTGTCCTTTTCTGTCTCAGGGATTTCAGATGGAAAGCCAGCCAATTCTCACTGCTCAACTTTTACTTTTCCATTTTGTGGACTCTGCTGGTGTAGCTTTTGAGAATTATCGATTTAACCATCTGCAAGTGAGGGTCCAACAGCGGCACTCCTAAACTTCTGTGGTCCGTTCAGTGCAAAGTCTGCCATTGAAAAGCCTAAAGTGAGTTGCCTTGCTTGTCTCTGCGTGTTCACGCTAGCTGAGAATCGGCTGGTTTCAGGTCCCAGGAAATGAGATACAGTTTTCCCCCAGACTATTCCGCGTCAAGCGGTTTGTGACCCGACGTGGTTTCTCTTTGTCTCAGCAGAGATTAGTTGTCGATTTATCCCCCCTTTGAAATACGGCAGAGCGATGAATGGTAACTTCACTGCACAGGGGAAAACGCGTAACCTCAGCGCATAAAACCACAGACTATAAATAGCCCGTGCAGTATCTCTGTGCTCTGTCATCATTACTGTTCCAGTACACCCCCCTGCGATTTGCACATGGTCTCCACATTTGTAATGTAGCGTTCCTTCGTTTGAAGTCCCCGGCTTTCATTTCCAAGCCAATAGAGCTGTTCTGTGACTGAGCAACTGAGAGGTGAGCTTGGAGCAGTGGTTGCGAACAAGGTGGAGGGAGTCACAGGTGATTCCAGGAAGAGAAGGCGAGGGTTTTTGCCGGGCCGGCTTAATGCCTGCCGGTCCCGTCCCTGCGAGGCACCCTCTCCTCTGCCCCTGTTTGCCATCTCGCTGGCATCCGCTCTGTGGCCACTTTGTAGTGGAAACTCGGGCTTGGCACCGCCATGGCGATGCCCGCCAGCAGTGGCCACAGCAGCATCCGTCCAGAGGGCTTAAAAAAATGTCAGCCAAACGTCCGGGAAAGACGGCTGGGAGAAAGAAAAGGAGATACCAACATCGTGGGTGTCCCCGGCCCCACATCAGGAGCCCAAAAAAACGGGAGCGCTCGCGAGGCCTCCTGCAGCGGGGATAAATCACCGGCGGCACTGGGGAAGTCCCCGTCTCCACGCCGCATCACGTCCTGCGCTAACTGCATTAGCAGGGCTCCCTTCGCTCGACAGCGCGCCAGCGCCACGGACCCTGACCGCGCGCCGGAGAGAGGAGCCAGACACGCGGAGGAACTTGTGAATCACTGCGCTGAAGAATAAACACTCGCACAGCTCCTCCGTCCCCGTCCCGCTGCTTCCCCCCGCGGGGCCTGGCACCCCCGGCGCTTTCGGGAAAACACCGTGTCTTCCAGAGCTGGCTCTCCTTCAGGGGGTGTTCCACCTCTGCTGCAGATTTAAGATGACATTGGGGAGATTATGGTATTACCTCCTCGCGGTGTTCCGCGCGCGCCCGGCGAGCGGAGCGTGGTTCCGTCTCGTGCGAGATTGATTAGTCGGGCTTAGGCTGAAAAACGACTTCTGAAATCAGCATGTTCTGATGTAAAAGAACATCCATATTGCACATGCGAGACATTTTGTTAGTTTTTGATTTGCTGTGATTTCATGACTGGATAGCAGGGGATGAAGCTGCAGTCTGTATCCATGTGAGGTGCACAGTGTAGCTAATCCGTATGTCATCCACACTGAAAGCAGCACCTTAGCCTAGAAGCTGTTAATACAGCCACAAGCATCCCACTTGTCAATGCAGTAGTTCAGCAAAAGGGATTGCAGCCGGATTGTATTTTACCGAATCAAACATATATTTGAAATACAGATGTATGAGGGGCTTCCCTGCCCAGATGCTTATGCATGCAGAATCAGGCTGTCCCGTTGGGGTCACGGTCAAAGCTCTCTGGACCCGTTCAGGATGGAGGGTTCAGGGTTCGGTCCTCCAGCACGCCACGCCAAGGGTTGGGAGGTTAGCACCACTGTAGGGAAGCCAGACAGTGCTGCTTACGCTGCCTGGAGCGAGCGCAGCAGTGTTTGTTTAAGGACATGGAGAAATTCCGAGTGTTGTCTGTAAATCCGAGAGATTGCCTCCGTGAAACAGGAGGTCGGGACCGAATAACCGCTCCCCGTTAACCTTCTCTGAGAGCCGTATCGCTTTCAGGGCCTGGAAAACAAAGAATCCCCCCCTCCCCAATCCAGGTCGCCTTTATTTTCATTCTCCATGTTGCTGTAGTGAGCAATAACAAATATGGCTCCCCATGAGTCCCTCTCGCTTTACATTTGGCTGCCCAACATCTGCTAAGCATGCGCATTGCCTCAGCTTATCTTAAACATACATATTTTCATAGCGAGTGTCCATCTAGCTCTCCCCGTTGTTATGAAACCGTATCTTTTCACAAGGAGTTTAGTGACCCCTCGTACGTGAATCAGCTGCTAATTGACAGGCAGTCAAAACAGTTCACCCCCCACCCCACCCCAGGGCCGAGCGGTTGCCCCTCTTCGCCCCCTCACCCCTAGACCGTCTCGAAGAACAACCGTGGCACATTTTTAAATTCACCCTGGAAACCCAATATATTTGAGATCAGTAGCAGCTGAATCGCTCGCTCGTATCGGTTTGTCGAAATTGGCGTGAAACTCCAGATAAAATCAGAGAGTTGGAATTATATTAAAGGGGAACAAATGCGGTCTTTGAGGAGCGGCACCGGCCCTGGCGGTGACCCCGGGGATCGGGTTGCACCTGAGGTGAGGCGACAAGGTGCCCTCTCTTCCCCGGCTTCGAGGGGAAACGGGGTCACTCGCACAGGGGACCAGTAAAAGCAAGACGCAGTAGGTAAACACCTGTCAGACCAAAAACCGCTTCACTAAATGGCTCGTGTGATTGTTTGAAGTCTCTCCTCCACCTGTATAAGCAAGACTTTGTGATTACGTTTCAGTGTTTCAGTATTACGTATTGCGTTGATGGTTGCACTTATGTGATTGTACCTGCACCTATTGCTAGCTCTTGTGGTGTTTGCTTTCCATGTGCATTATGCTTTTTTGAGTCACTTTGGCTAAGAGTGTCTCACGAATGGCTAAATTGTAGAAACTGTAAGCTGTGCATTGACAGGTGAATGGATGCGGTGTGTTTATCTTGGCATTTTCCTCCTTAGGATTCAATCTGGCTGAATCCTGTGTTTCTGTTATAAGGCTCCACTGTGTACTGAGCTGTACAGTAGTTCTAACCGCCTTAAACCTAATTTACAATATGATCCAGTAATGACACAAAGTTCCTTCTTTTGACCATCATTTTGGCTGATCCTGGTTTTAGAGGAGTGTTCTTCTGTTGTGCGCATCAGGTTTCTTGGAATATACCGGAGAGTAATTACACTTTGCAATGATGTATATGGCTGTGTAACTGTACCCAAGCTGCGTAACGTCTTACTCTGGCAGCAGAATACATCTTCTGTATCACTGACTTAAAACCTCATGTTTCCCACAGCCTTACAGTCGTGCACTTGTGATTGGGCCATTGCCACTGCATGTACCCTAAGCCTCTTTGTCGACGTACCCGTAACTGGAATAATGTTTTCGTTGCAGAATAGGTTTTGCCTCATTTTCCTTGCTGGCCCCACACCACTTCAGAGCTCACACGTCCATCATTACTGGGAGTTTTTCCCAAAAATAAATTGAAAGGGAGATTTTTTTTCCCCCCCTCTCTCCCCTCCTTCCTTTTCTTCCAATTTAATTCCTATAAATAATACCTCTGCCAGCGGCATTAGTCACAAAGCGGTCTCTCCCTGGCGCTTCGGGGGGGGGGGGTATGTGTGGGGATCGAGGCTGTATCAGCCCATCTCCATAGTCACGTTCGCCTCGTTTCATTCTCTTTGACCCCCTCCTGCCTTCATCTTCCTATGATGCACTGATCTGATCTTTCTTTTCCATATAACTTCAGCGGATCACCAGGGACATAAACAGTCTGCATTTAACGTACTGTGTCTTTTTAAGTTTTTGCCATCTGCTTTGTGGGAGCTGTCGAAGACTGTGAAGTTTGACGTTACTGTTGTTGTTTTGTTTGTTTAAGCCGTTGGTGCTGGCTGCCAGTAGTGTTAAAGGTTACAGCCTGGAAGTGTAACATAAATATTAGGTCGTACTCGAGCATGTGTCATCTCTGTTGTGTCATAAACCGTAATGTGTCTAGACACTGGAAAGTACCCTTTTTTCAGCCTTGTTTAAGAATGGTAAAGTAGGAAATGATGTTGGCCGGCCCTTCTCATTAAGCCAAAATGACTGTTTCCCCATCCCAAGACCCCCCCGACTTTCCCACTTCCCCCCACTATCCACCTTCCCACTGGACCCCCCTCTCACCCGGGACCTTTGGTATGCGGACACTCGGTGTTCCAGATATTAGATTAGAAAATTACCCTGACGTGAATTTGAGACCTAAATATAAATCTGGGCAGCTAATGAGAGCCAGTTGGTCTCTCACTGGGAATAGGGCTGCACTTGGTGCGTCTGCTTGGCTTGGAGCAATTACATGGACCCCAGGGTACTTCTCTCCCTCTCACCTCCGTCAACATCTGGGCCTCGGCACCATGGATGAGACAGCTTCATCGTCTCAAAAAAAAAAAAAAAAGAAAATAGAAAAAACTGCAATGGCTGAAAAATATGGTTTCATTAAGATACGAGCATGGAATTGTATATAAAAAGATTTTTAAGGGCTGTCCCTTCTGCCAATTTCTTTGTGTTCTCCATCTGGATTTGGCCTTGTGATCCTGTATCTGAAACAGAAATTTCCTTTTTGTTCTTTTCATTTTATTTTAATTTATTTATTTCTTTATTACTTGACTTTCAGCCTGTGCATGCATGGAACTGAACAGAATGCACGTAAAATATAATCGCTGCCCTACTGTTGCTGATGTGGACATCTGAAGCGAGCGCCTTTATGAGTGGCAAATGCAATGTTTCGAATTATATGCATATCACGTTCAAATACCTAAAACATGTTGGAATGATTTTGTTTCCTTTTGTTTTTTTTGGTGTTTTATGTAAGACTTTTGCTGTTTAGCTAATTTGTCTGTGCAGTATAGTATTTAATCAGTGCTTGTAATGTGCATTACGGCTCCCTGACACAGCCTCAGAATGCGGTCTAAGACCCAGTAAAGCCACTGAAAGCCCTGCTGGTGAGGATCTGATAAAGTACTGCACCTTGGGCAGTGCTCTAAAAATTTCATTTCTAATTTCTAATAGCTTCACGTTTTGTTGTCTTGAAAATTTTAATCAAGGAGAAAAGATTCAACAGGTTGCCCCAGACCTATTCATATTGGAGTTAAGAAACATATTTAGAAATGTCTACATAAATATTTTTTGGGGGCTTATTTATTCATGGAATGGGTAATGGGTAATGGGAATCATAAAATATCAAATAGCACATTTTGCTAAATGTATACCTGTCTTTTGATCCATGGCTGAAAGCCATGAGGACTTTTCTGGTTTGATGAATCTGTTTCTGTCACTGAAGGCTGTGGGCAGTGAAGAAATATAAAAGCTCAGAAAAATCTATTTCGGTATTTATCAGCAGTGTGATATGCAAACCTTCTTTGAAGCAGGGTGTTCCAATACACAGTATTGTACTGTATGTTCAAAATTCTTAATCGACCCGTCAAAACGGACCTAATAATGACATGTACCAGACGACGCTGATCAGTGCTTTAAAAAAATCAAAAATCTATCATTTCCTAAAAACACAATGAAGAAATGTAGTGCAGGCACTCGGGAACACGCCTGAACACTCTTTGGGGAATGGCTTCACAGCTGCTGCAGTGTCCCGGGGCAGCGTTCAGTGCGTTACTCACTGCGCCATGCAGTTGTGCTGCTGGACGTCAAGGCCCTGGAACGAGGCCTTGTACATAGAACAGACTTTATTTCGGGGCTGTTTTTGTGGCAAAATATTTGTAAGCAAACCAAGGCGGCATGCAGGCCAACCGCTTCTACAGAAAAGAATGTTTTGAAGTCAAATAAGTAGAGCCCATTTCCCAGACCCAGTTCTCTCTGTAGGAAGGATGTTGTCTCTGTCTATTATTACTGTTTGTTTCATTAGCATTGTTCGTTTCTGTACATCTTTTACTGCTGCAGGTTTTATCGTTTGTCCTTTGTGCCCGAGCCACAAGTTCTGCCTAATAACCACTGCTCAGATTAAAAACCAGGGCGTGCTGTCTTGCCCTATAATGTGCTCAGTCTCTCCTTGCACTCGCTCCTGTCAAGATGACAGCAATTTTCAACTTTGTAATTTGACATGTTCTCATAATTGCATCCTGTAACAGAGGGATCTTGAGGCCTGACAGAGAGGCTTTGGAATGTCAACATGCTGGAATTAAACTGTCACCGGATGTTTGGTGTTCGCAGTCCAAAATGTGGCATCACTGAACAGAAAGAGCTTTGACAAGTCAGGAAAATACAAGGATTTTGTTATTATTCTCTCCTCTCCCCGAGCGCTCGGACACACAGACATAACAAAGAAGGACACACAGAGGCATATCGAGCAGATTTTAAAACGTGCACGTCTGAAATGGGTCGCTCTCTGTCCCATCTGTTAGAATGCGTACGTTAAACTGTAGTTGACAGTCGCTCCGAAACGGCAACATCCATTAGCGGGGCCAGGGTCGTGACCCTGAGCGGTGCCTTTGTTGTGGTTCAGCCAAAGTGCAGCACAGGTTGTCTTTGTTATTGAAACAAAAGTTTGGCTTATTAAGGGAGGTTTTTGATGGCTGAAACTGCCATTGAACTTGCAAAAGAAAATGACTTCATATTATAAATTTCTTCCCTGAAAATTACTCAAGGACTTGTGGTCTTTAATGGTATTTGATTTATTATTTTTTTCCTGAAGTCATGGAAGTTCTTTGCTGAAGTCTTTAGTTTTCAGGGTGACCCCTGCCTTCCACATTATGCTGTGATGTATGGAGCTGAACAGGACAGTGTGTAATCGCACTGTCAAGTCAAATAAAGGTGCAGAACACCTTTCTGCTACCATATGTCTCTGGATTCTATTGAAAAAAAATTGTTATCTCTTCTTGATTCAATTAATGGTAAATAATTTTAAAAAAGGTTTTCTTTCACTTTTTTGCATTACAGCACTGAGTATGTGCTTCCTGTACTTTTTGTTACCAGATGTAACCAGTTTGGAAACCTTTGCCCGCTTCTGATATCTTATCCCGTATTTACTGATTATTAATTAGAGTTGGACTAAAATTAAACAATATATTTTAAACTAAGTATAGTTCAGTTATTAATGTTTTTAGCTTTTTAGCAAGTGTACCACACCGGCAGGCAAGTTTTACCAAAAGCCCTCTAGCGCCACCCAGCTAACACTCTTAGTACTGTCAATGAGTTGGCCAACCTGTTTCTTTCACTGATGAAACTCAACTTTCAAACTTTCATCAGTTATTTGAATTAATACAGATTTCACTTCACCCTAACAGCCCCAATCACTGAAGGGAGTTTAAACATAAGTGGCAGATTGTTAAATTGCACTGAAATTGTGTTCTTTATTTTGTTTTTGTTTTCATACCATGCAGTAAACTTGCTTGTACAGAACTGGCCTTAACTAGAAAGATAGAGTCACTGGTACAATCCCCTGCCAGGTGTTCAGCCAGCTTGTAGTGTGCCCTCTAGTGGCCAGGAGAGATGCACAGGAAAACACCAGGACAAAGTAGAAAGTCTGTGTGAGAACTCCAGCAGAGCACCCTAATCTTGAGTTTGAGATGGGTGAAAATATGAATCAGAAGAGGAATGTCCAAATTGTAAACACATTTTAGAATATTGGAAAACTGGTTTGTCATGTTAATTGTATCCTATCAGTTTGTGTGAAGATTCAGGCTCCTTAAAGAAGAAATGAGCTCTTCATTTTAATAGGGGCTTTACTGCAGGATTAACAGTTGCCAGTGTTCTTAGGCATTTATTATTAAAATGATAATTTTTGCAGCAAAGGATTTAAGTCTTCATTCAATGTGTTCCTTTCAGAAAAATGATTGGATTATCTTTTGTTTTGAAACATTTGAAATGACTTTATTAGTCAGATGAATGATGAGCCCTGTTTACTTTGAGAAGCTGATGCCTATCGCCATCCCTTATCAGATCAGCAGGGTTGGAGCTCTTCAGGTGCCGGTTAATCTCCACAAGCTAAAAAGCTCCTGATCTGCTCTGATGTCATTAGCTTTAACACACGGCTCCACTGAAGGCCATTTGTACAGTAGGTGCTGTGTAAAACTGATAGCCCCAGGACAAATGGCAGTTTCGTTTGAAGGCAAGCAACAAATGCCATTGCCGCTGTTTATTTGTCCTTGCCAAACCGAGGCCAAGCGTACCAAACGTTATCCAGCAGCTCCTGGCACCAGCCATTTCTGCCATAAAAGGGATCTTTCCCAAGCACTCCGCAAGGGTGAATGGCTCCCGATGTCACTGCACAGAGAGCAGACTGCTTTCGCTTATCAAATGAGAAGAAGCACCTGGCTTTGCTCAGCCAACCGGAGGTAGTGACATTGGCCTTCAGTCTGCCCTCCATCATGTATTACTGCTTCCACTTAGGCCACCTGCAGCTGGGTCAAATGTCGCATAGACACAGCTGCCACTCAGCATCCTCGATTTCACACTAGGCTGTATTTCCACTATTTGTGCATTGCAGAAGGATGACCACATGATGGGCTGTGATCTTTTTCTTTTTGTTCTGGAAACAAGACTTCAGTGCCACCATTATATAATAGAAAAGAATGACTGTATAGTGGTTTTTTTAGACTAGAAAAGTATACAATACAAACATTGTTCATTTATTACTGTCTGTCAATGGATAAATTTGTGGGTGTTGATAGCATGTGTTTACCTGGTCACTTCCTGGCCAAATTGATGAGGATATAAATAATGCTGAAATAGGGGTGGACTGCGGGCTGGCAACGACCCAGCCTTCTATCAGTTTCCCAAGAAAACATACACTGCATTTCCAAAAGTAGGTGGATATGTACTTGTTTGTACAGAAATTTGACGAACTGACTTGTTTGAAAGGTGGCATCATATGACAGTGTTTATCAATGGAGATTGCATGGCTGTATGCTTGATTTTATGTGCCTGTTAGCAATGGGTGTGGCTGAAATAGCCATAGTCACTTATTTGAAGGAGTATCCGCATACTTTTGGAAATTTAGTGTATTTCATTCATATTGATCAAAAAGGTCCGTGTTTGCACCGATTTTACACGTTCCAGGAATCCATAAAAACATGGAATCTGGTACAATTTATGGTTTTACACTGTGCTTTCTGTTCTAGCCAGCAGCTGCGGCGCTTATACTTCATATTTGTTCAGCCGATGCGGAAGTGTATTTTGCGGACGTCTGCATTCACCAAAATACATTTTTCAAATATTTCTTTACCAATACAAGTTTGCCTAACACAAGACATATGGCGCAGATACTGCCGTTTTCTGAAGCGAATGCTTGGAAAATCTTACATTTGTGTAAAAAAAATAAAAGAAAAGAAAAAAGTACACATCCTTTCCTCATTAGTTGGAGAGAAGAGAGATTCTGGCACGGCCTCAGTATGGAAGCTCCGCGTTGCGTTTTATATGGATCTTGTTTTTAGCCTTTGATGACACTGTTTAGAATAGGAAATATCTAATAAGTCAAGCATTCTGTTTAATGTGGTGCCAGTGAGCTTAATATATGCCTGGAGGTTCTGAAACAGTATCTCCTCCGCCGCAATAATATACATTTAATTCTCAGGAAGGGAAGGTTGAATGTGGGAGAAGCAGCTGAGAGTACACGGCGAAGTGCTATAATAAGAACCAGGTGCAGGTTTCGAGAGGGGGCGGAACAGCGGAGGTTGGGGCCGAAGGACACAGAGTGGCTCTGTACTGTACATTTTAACGGCTTAATCACGATCGTTAATGCACAACAGTAGCTAATTAAAGAAAACTTTTATCATTCACTTTCAGACCGGGGTGAGTGAGAGAGCCGGAGTGCTTCTTGCTGTAGCTACAAGGCTGTCCACCCTCGAGGGCAAAGCCCGTCTCCTCAAGTGGCACCTTTATTACTTGACGGTTCTCACCTTTACGCATCTGCACGATTCGTTTTCGTTGCTCGTGTCTACGTCATGGGGCGACCCACAGGGGCTGGCGTACTTCAGACATTCTGGAAATCATTTATTCAGCTGTATTTTCACAGAAGCAATGCAGGGTTTTATAGGGTCTCACTCAAGGGTATGCCAGTAACGTCCCACCCAGTATGGAGCCATCCTTAGCACGGTAACCCAAAACACTGGTCTCCGTTTTCTCCTTCGTTACCTTTCCATGTTTCAAGAAACTGTTATTTCTTCCATCTTTTTTTACAATAGCATGTTTTGAGGAAGTCACGCGTGTTATGAACTGGCCGGGGTGAGAAAGCGGCTCTGCCGTGGAAATTTCCGTTTGTTTTCTTTTAGCGTCAACATTAGAGTCAGCGATTATTTGTGACGGCTATGACGTGTCACGTAATAGGTCTCAGAGTCAAGTAGGCTAATACCAACTGAGCGAAGCACGCTGAGGTTGATTTAAAGCGCGGCGTCACCTTCGTTATGGAGTCAGTAGTGAAACATTCCGTGCGAAATAAATCACACGCTCCAGCCCACATGGAGACGGATGTCTCGGAAACACAGGGATAAAAATACACTATTAGCACACATTGATTTTTAAATTTATGTTATAATTTTCAAAAAAAAAATGCTGGATTAAAATTCCAAACACTGGTGCGGTGCATTTTCTAACAAATCTGCTCAAATGCAGCAATCGTGACACGAAGAATTTGACTGTCCTTGGCAAAACATTAAAGAGAATTCTCAAATATTGAAGTTGTAATATGGTTTTAAGACCACAGGAGAAGCCTAGAAGTGAGCCTCTAACTGTAGCCAAACTGTGCTCTGTTCTATTTGTATATGATTTAAATCAAAAGAGAAAATTTGTTTACACACTTGTGTTTATTAGAAACAAAACAAAAGCAGGAAAGGAGACCTTTCTGTAAGTCAGACCAGTGACATGTTAAACCCAGGTCTCCCTTTCGATAATGATTTAAAAGTCGTGTCTGTATCCATATATCGAGCATATATGAAGCTTTATTTGCTAAGTGTACAGAAATTGCACAGCCTATTTATTTAATTAATTTCATTGTATTTTGTGTATTTACACAGCTGGGACTTTGCTGAGGCAAAATGAGAAGCACAGCGGTGACATCCACCCTTGGTTATAAACTCATTGGTCTATTGGTCAATCTTTTGCCTTTAGTCATTACCGCAGCTGCGTTTGGAGACCAATGGAGATCACGCACACTGCTGCCAACCACTAGGCAAACGCGGACCTCTGAGCATGTGCGGGCTACACGGAAGTCGATCTAGTACTGTATGCTGCTCGCAATCATCCATCAGCCAGAGGCTGTATGTAGAGGGCTTACGGCTACTTTGGGACTGATTATTTACCAGGGTTGGAGGTTCATGGGTATTTTTATGGTAATCGATGATCGATTTGCGGAATTACTTCACGGCCTCGGAACCATCCCTTTTCTTTCGTCTCTTCTCTCCATCTTTCCAATTTCCCTATACACCCTCCCACTAAATTGAATGTTTGTTTAGGATTGTGACTCAATTTAGTTCATGATTGGAAACAGTTTTCCATGTTCCTGTTTCTTTGAAAATGAATTTATAGCAGGCAGTGAGAGAGACGTGTGAGGTGCCATGAACTTTTGTAATATCGTTTAGGGTTTCAGGCTTTGAGATGCTCAGAATCAGTTAAATAAATGAAGTCATGTGCTGTGGTCATGTAAACCCTGTCACTCCCTAATATATTGGCAGCACACATCTGCTTGAAGTATAATTAGTAACTTAATGTTCTTATAATTGTACTGATCTGTCTTAGGTGAGGCGTCAGGAGCAGCAGTTAAGCTCCGCCTCCCGGCCGGGCAACGTGGATGCATCGTCGCGCCACAGCGGGGCGCAGGACAGCGGCTTCGGCAGCGACAGCGCCCGCATCCGCATCGTGCAGATCGAGCAGCAGAGCGGGGCCAGCCACCACCGCATCGCCCGGCCCTCCCGCAAGTCCACCATCACCAAGAACCTCAGCTTCATCCCCTTCGACGTCTTCGTCACCGCCAGCCGCGTCTCCCTCATGACCTACGCCTGCGTCAGCTCGCCCAGGGCCGGCCACGCCCACGACCCGGACCCTGACCCCAGCCCCGCCTCGGAGAAGAAGGAGGGCGAAAGGGCGGGAAAGAGCGCCCTGAACATGCCGGGCGACACCCACCCGGACCCTGGCCCCGCCCCCGCCACGGCGAGCATCTCCGCCCTCACCGCCGAGGACCTCCTCAACAGCAACGCTCCGCCCCCCGGGGTGCGGGGGGGTGGCGGCGGCCTGCTCTCCCTGGAGAGCCTGACCGCGCCCAGCCGCTCCTCGGCCCGCCAGGCCCTGGGCATCACCATCGTCAGGCAGCCCGGGCGCAGGGGAGCCGGGGACCTCCAGCTGGAGCCCCTGCTCTACCTCCAGGTCTTCCAGCCCTCCGTCCTGCTCAGCTGCCACCACCGCAAGCAGAGGCTGGAGCTCTCCGTCTTCGACGTGGCTCTCAAGGGGGTGGCATCCGACTACAAGTGCCTGGGTGAGCAGGGTTTGGGTGGACAGGGGGAAGGGTCGCGATCAGGTCCATTTCAACTCAATCAATCCAGGGTGTACATTGAAACCTCATTTCATGATTTGAAAAAACATGCATAATGATAAAAAATGTAGATTTTTTCAATTAGTGAGTTGGCTTGTCAGTGCATTTCCTGAATTAAAATGGAGTTAACACAGCTGTGATTGGGGGATTACGTTTCCTTCTTCCTTGTTCTTTACCCCAAATACTATAAACATATTTTTCACCAGGGAATGAGCACCAAAGTTAAGAAATAAAGACCTGCACCCTGGAAACCAGCACAAATACAGATCACACAGGCATGACTCAAGCCCTGCTGGCCCAGCTTGAGCTGACTTCATTCAGGCTTGCTCTCAGTCACACTGTCCAGACTCATTATGCAGAATTAACAGTCATAGTATTTGAGATACCACAGTCGCATTTGTTTATAAGCACTTAAAAACACACCACAGTATATTTGAAACAAGTTAAAGAAAAAATACCCCAGGTAACTAAAATGATAGTTGTGAAGGCACAGTTGAAATGTTTAACCTGTGCAGGTCAGAAGTCACAGCTGCCTACTACAGTAAGAAGGCCAGTGGCGGTGGTGGAGTTGAGTGTCTGACGGGAAAGATGGTCTCATGGCTCTGCTCCGTGTCTCCAGATCCAGGGAAGACTCTTCCGGAAGCTCTGGACTACAGCGTGTTCTGGCTGCAGACGGTCGCGGGCGAGGCCGACGGCAAGACGGGAATCCCCCCTCCTCTCCTCTGCCTTCAGATCAAAGACTTCCTCAACGGGCCAGGTGAGAACAGCCCCAGATCCTTCCCTGCTACTGACGCAGAACAGCCGCCGCTGTGTGTCACGCACGCACCGCGCCATTTGCCCTGTGGGGCTTAGGTAGTCCGAGCGCGTGTCAGGAGTACGTAAACAGGTTCGAGGAGCCTCATCCTCAGAGCCCTGCACCGTGACCCTGCCGCGGAAGTAAGGACTAAAGACAAAAAACAAAGGTTTCGTTTGTAGAATTTCAATCCAAACGACTGCTAACTGAGTTGTTTTGTTTCGAGTGAGAAATTGGTGACCGGGGACCAGGCCTGATCCGGTAGCGTGACGCGTATGCACGGGTGCGTGCGCGCCTGTGTGGGTTGTCATCGGGAGCATCCGTGACGCTTCGGTGCAGATGGTGCCGTTTCGGTCCCTGGATGAAGGGTGGGCGTTGATGAGCGCCTCAGGACAGCGGATGAGTGCAGCTTCCGCATGTCAGTGGGAGCGGAAGGCCCCCCCCATCCCCCCACCCCCCCCCCCCCACCTCACCCTCACCCTGTGCTGCACAGATGTGAGCACTGCTCCTCGCTCAGAATGTCCCAGCTTCCTGTTAAACAAGAGCCTTTACTCAAATACACACTCAAACACATGCGCACGTACTGACACGCACTTACGCTCACATATTCGCACTCTCACGAACACGCACATTTACTCGCTCACATACGCTCGTGTATATGGTCACACACTTGCAAACACTCAAAAACACATCCTTGCTCAGACTTGCGCACACAAACATAGACATGCAGTCATGTACACTACTTACAGACGGAAACACGCTCACACGTACCTACAAACTCTCACAAATACAAACACACGTATCAAGTTGTGTAGCCACAGTATGCACACACAAAGAGTACATTGTACTTTTTATGCACAAGGGCGCAGTCACTAAAAAGTGCTTTCCTGATGACTTAGTGCCCTCGGCCTCAAACTACTGTTAGTCCGGTACAGTAAACACAGCGCAGTGGACAGAGAGTGAGTCACCGGTTCTGACAGGATCCTGGCTGGGGTCTGGGGTCGGGGTCGGGGTCGGGCCTGGTTCTCCCGGGCTCCCCTGCCGGCCGGGGGAATAATCAGGCCGGACCACATGTGCTGGGCCGCCCCCGCGCGCACCGGAACGCCGGAGCCTCTGGAGGAAGACGCTCTCAATTATCTGTGATGTTTCCTTTCATGGCTTCTGGTGGAACACAGAGCCCTGTCAGAAGCAGACGGCCTCTGCTTCCTGTGGACAGCGGGGAGCAGGGAGGCTCTCCCGCTTACCGCCCTGCGGCCGAGCGCCGCTCCCCCGAACGCCGTGTGTGTTCGCCGTTACGCGGCCGGAAAGCGCGCTGACGCCTGCGGTCCGCGCCGCGGGCCCTCCCTTCCCTTTTCCGTACGCCCGACAGCGCCTCATCCCGGGGTCCCTGTCGACGCGGCAGGATGAGAAACCCCCAGAGCAGACATCCGCGAGGCCGCCGAGCCCCCGGCCGTGTTTACAGCAATGTGCTTGCAATTTCCCCGCCGTTTATTCGGAGCGCGGGGCCAGGGACCAATCAAGGCTTCACTCTCAAGGATGCGGGATGGGGAAGGGTGCACGTGCGCACAGTAAATTGCGCAGGGTCGGGAGTCTGGACCCTCCGCTGCGCGAGCGATGCGTGTCCTCTGTCACGGCGCTCCTGGGGAAATGAGCCGGCAGCCCTGACAGCACCGCTCCTGGTTCAAGGCTTGACCACTTGACTCGCCTGCTTTTCCTCCCTGTACCACCCCACCCCCCACCCGGACATCCTCCCCGCTCCCTTCCTGATAGTTTGCATGCCCCTCCACTTTCCCCGAAAAAGGAGGAAAAAAAAAAAGAAAAGCGGATCTGCTCCCAGATCTCACGAGCTCATTTTCTCTCCAGAACAGGTCAGTGGGGGAAACCTGGAGGAATAGCAGCTCCCACAGTACCCCAGCACTAAGTTGGGCAAGTGATAGATTAGCTATAACAAATTGGAACCATTACGCCGCAGCGGCCCTGGATCCCATCAGGCCGCTGGGAGAGGAGAAGTCCTGTCAGTGCTGTGCGCCGGCACTCGCCCCTCCGAGCCATCGGTAAACTGCTCTAATTTGAGTCGTATGATCTGTCCCTGCCCTCAGCCGACGCAGGCCTCGCTCCATGTGTGAAACCATGATAAATCCTCCTCCAGCCTGCCCCACCCCACCCCCCTGGTCCTAGAACAGGGAGGAGGGTAGATCCTGCCCCTCCAGCACTGTCCACCTACCTAATTGGACATGCGGCCTCCTGCCTCTTCCGCAGTCAGGCGGACAAACAACAAAAATGTGAACTGTAGCAATACAAAAAAGACGAAAGCTGCGATACCCTAATCGGGTTCAGTGATGGGACGTAGAGGGCGACCTCACAGGGAGCAAAGGCACAGGCAAATGGGCGCAGCGGGTCCATTTCATTCCCATGCTTTGCCATCGCTACAGTTACCTACGGTATGTGTTACCCGAGCAGAAGGGGAGGGGGGGTGATTTGAGGGTGCAGATTGTTTAAATTATCGAAACTTTTGAGATGAATGAAAGACACTCCACCTGTTTTTTTTGAAGGAGTAACTGTATTTATTTTTGCTGGCATGCGCTTGGCAGCCTTTTGGTAAGTACACAGTGGCAGTAAGGTGGTCTTAATAAAAACACTCAGTCTTCAGCGAGGCCTTCTTTTGATTTTTCCATGCGCTGCAATGGAAGGGGCTGCCGTCTTTGTTTCATTAAACGGTATTTCCACACGCATTCTGTCTTCTTTTTTTCTTTTTTCTTTTGACACACCATACTCAGAAGAGTGCACCCTGAACGTTTGAACGTAACTCAAGTTTAACGTCTTAATGCAATAAAGAGGCCGTGTTTCATTTCCACACACTCTCTGAAGTTAATTAAAAAGGAAGTGATATCAGGTGACGTGAAAGGACCAGGAAATGCTCGCTTCATAATATTACCGGCCATCTTTATTCACTGTGCACTGAGACTGAGTCATCAATACGGGATCTGTGTCCGCGACTCAAGTCTTTCAAGTTTGTTAAAAAAAAAAAAAAAACTTCTGAAAATATGAAAATCACTTGACTTAGGTTACATTTCCCTCTTCCCCTCTTAAACCTGAATACCGAAAACATGTGTGCATGCGCTGGGGACCAGGCAGAAAAGTCCTGGAATACAGGGTGTGGACATCACGCATGTGCTGTGTAACACAGCGTTTGGGGTTGTACGTCGTCATTTCACAGCGATTCGTTTTTTGACATGGCTCCTTCAACGTAAATTATCACCTTCATTATGAAACTGAGACATAAGAAGAAGAAACCGTAAGAGACATAGGCCAAACCTTTGGCTTACCAAAATCAACTATTTGGAGCATTGTTAAGAAGAAAGAGCACTGGTGAGCTCAGTAATTGCAGAGGGCCGGGTAGGCCAAGGAAGTCCTCTACAGTTAATGACAGAAGAATTCTCACCATGATGAAGAAATACCTTCAAACACCTCTCTTATTGATCAGAAACACTCTTTCAGAGGCATGTGTGGATGTGTCAGTGACTACTGTTCGCCAAAGACTTCACTAACAGAACTACAGAGGCTACACTGCAAGATGCAAACCACTAGTTAGCTGCAAAATCAGGATGACCAGGTTACAGTTTGCTAAGAAGTACCTACAGAGCCTACAGAGTTCTGGAAAAAGGTTTTGTGGACAACGGGACAAAGATTGCCTTGTATCAGAAGGATGGCAAGAACAAAGTATGGCAGCCGAAAGGAACTGCCCAAGATCCAAAGCAACCCTCTCATGTGTAACATGGCGGTGGGGGGTGTTCCCCTTTGGGCATGTATGGGTGCTACATGTACTGACTCACTGGTCTTCACTGACGATGTAACTGCTGATACCAGCAGAATGAATTCTGAAAGTGTACAGAAGCCTCTTATCTGCTGAAGCTCATCCAGATGCCTCCAAATGAATTCCCCAGTGCTTCATCCTTCAGCAAGACGATGATCCCAACCATACTGCTAAAAAAATAAAGGAGTTTTTCAAAGCCAAAAATGGGAAAATTCTTGACTGGCCAAGTCAGTCACCCCGTCTGAAACCAATTGAACATGTGTTTCATATACTGAGAAAACTTCCTGCAACTTGCCTCTGAAACCAGCAGGAGCCGAAGATGGCTGCAGTACAGGCCTTGCAGGCCATCACCGGAGAAGATACTTAGCACCTGGTGATGCCTATGGGTCACAGACTTCAAAATAGTCAGTGCATGCGAAGGATATGCAACAAAGTACTAAACATGAATACTTTCATTTACATAACATTAATATGTCCCAAACATTATGGTGCCCTGAAATGGGGGTGGCTGTGTGTAAGAAGTGCTGTAATTTCTATGTGGGGAAACCAAAGTGTAAAAATACCCTTAAATAAAAGCTGAGAATGTTCACTCCATCCACAGGTGAATTGTTTGATTACAAGTCTAAAATTATGGAGTACAGAGCCAGAACCAGGAAAAAATATATATATTTGTCTTATGGGGAATGTTTGGGACAAAGACATAAACATATATGTATATATAATATGTATATATACATAAATATATATAATATATAATTGTAAAAGTGCTTAGGCTGGCGTATCGGTAGCATCTCTCAAACCACTTAAAGAATGCAGGTGGACAGCTGACAGGTTAAAAAGGTAATAAAAATCCACTCCAGAAGTGAGACACCTCCCATGGAGCTGCGCGCCCCATAATCAGAAGCAGGGCCCTGAGCTGGCCCTCTCCAAGGTGATCCCGAACATCTTTACATGATTAGAGAGGAAAGCGAAAAAGATGAGCTGCGCATGAGCTATTTATTTCACCGCTGGAAAGTTTCCTGGTGATAGCTGAACTGGAAATGATAAGCTACATTGCACAGCAGATTTTTTTTAATGTGAGCTGAAGAGACAGAAAATAAAGTCATAAGCGCAGCAAGCAGTGAACTGATCATCGCAAGCCACAGCTGGTGAATCAGCTGCTCCCATTGCCAATTTTCCCTGCAAAGTGGGGAAATTTCCACAGCAGATGCAGAAAACACAGATTTTGGTCAAGTGTTTGAAAAGTGGAGAAGGCCATTCTTAAACATGGAGAGGCTTTGCTGGCTCACACTGGTACATATGTGAAGGATGGCTTCATACCCATGCTTGTTCTTCTGAAACACTGGTTTTCAGTGTAACTGTTCAATGACTGCACATGCATATGAGTGCATACAATCCATATGTGCAGCTGGATATTTACCGCTGCAGTTGAGGTTATGAATTTTGCTCAAGGGCACGACAGTGTTCTACCTGCTATTGTGAACCTGCAGGCTTGAAGTGGTAATCCCAATACCGTCTTCATTGTGCTGCAGTACTGGAGAGTAACTAGAGGATAATGTGTTCATATTCTGTTGGGAGTGAGTAGCAGGATGCCTGCCCCGGAGTGTAGCTGTCACCAAAAGAGAGAGGGGGGGCATGGACCCTGCTACATATCTACAGACAGCAGAAGAAACATCACTCAGTAAAAGTAAAGTGGTGTTAGGTGTTTTTTCAGGTTGCCCAAACACATTCCAGTCCCTCTACACTCGTATGCTACCTCAGTCCCCATAAATGCAGCGATGGTGACCAAGTGAACTTACCCCTTGCAGGGGGAGAGACATTCCCCCAGAGCTCAGATCTGTGGAGACTGACACATTGCCTGGGCTGTTCTGTTCGCTCTTTATTTTATTTTTTCTTTGTGAATACTCTTTTGTTTGGAACCCCCCTGCTTGAAGTGTCCTGCTTTATGCGGAAACAGTTATGGAGTGAATTCTGTGCACATGGCCTCCATTGGCTGCCATGGCAATGGGAATATATTTTGTAGACGCGGACCCGGCTAACATCTGTATTTCTTTTTTTTTTTCTTGGGAAGCATTCTTCCGGTGCCTTTTGGTGGACTTCTTCTGCTTTTGCTTTTGAGGAGGGAGGGTTCTCATCTTACAGAGTGACATGCAATCCTGTGTTTCAAGACTTCTCTGTATTGCAGGATTATTGGAAAAGTAGGATATTTGTTTAGTAGTGAATGACCCAAAGCTCACATGTGGCAGGTTTTTGTTGAATGTTTAGAAATTGCCATGTAGGTTAAAACCTAAATAAGGAAGCTTGTAATCTTGTGTCAATGTCTTTTATTTAGATTTTAACCTTTATTGTTTGTGAATGTAAATGTTTTGTATATATTTATTTGTATGATTACATTTATCAGCCCTTTTTATACTATGTTATCATGGCCACCCAGCTGATGTTGCCAAACGTAAATGAATTCAGTTTGCTAATAATGGAAGCTATCTAACGTTAATGAATTGGCCACTTGGTTAGAGTTAGGTTAGCCACAAAGGTGACTCTATCTCTCCTGCACTGTCTCCCAGCTGAAAACATGCCACTGTAGCCAATCTATACACGTTTCCTCTTCTACTCCTCCTCCTTCTGTTGGCCTCATGCTTTTCAGGTACAGCCCACTAAGAAAAGTGGTCACATCCAGAAACGTCCCATACACTTTTTAGAATAAAACTTACAGGCAGACAAGCAAGGACCGGGCAGAAGTGCCCACTGAGAATTACTGAGAATGGTTCTTTTATAATATTTTCAAGGTGAAAATTCTGTTTAGTATACCTTTAATTATGGGTGTGTGAGAAGGTTATGAGAGTTGACCATGCACATTTTAATGCCTGTCTGCTATTCTTTTGATATAATATTTAACATAATCCTTTCCTGGATAGTTATTTGTCTAAAAACAGTTTTGTTGCTAAGAAGCAACTGGTTTTTCCAAATTGCCTCTAGTCTCGACCCCATATTCTCAATCACTAGAATGTGTTGGAAGGGAAATTGGTTTCCTGCGGTATGGTTGGTTGTAGCTTGTTTTAGCTGGTGTTATGTTACAGGAAAATGGTTGAGTTGGCTTGAATCCAATTCCAATTAGAGGCCCACCTGCACAAGATCATGATTTGTTTCTAGAAGTGAATGGCTTTTTCATTGGCAAGGTACATCCTGAGAAGTTGGATTGACATATCTCACACAGGGTCAGTCCTGGTCAGGCTTATCCTGCCATAAGGCTAGGCTACACTTGTTTCTCAGAACCTGGCTGCAGGAGTACTTACTGCTCCTTGTGTTTTTACAGCGGAGCTGAACGTGGATCTGTCGCGCCCCCTGAAGGTCAACCCAACCCTGGCCAAACTGGAACAGGCTAAGGTCTTCCTGAGCAAGATCCTCCCAGAGTCTGAGTGCGAGGCTGACAGAGCCCCCACCACCCCGCAGTCCTCCCCCAGCAGATGCGCCAGCCCCCGGGCCCCCCCTCGCACCGAGAGCACACCGCAGGCCCCCATGCCACAACGCACCCCACCCCGGGGGAATCCACTTGCTGCCCTCGCCCCCTTCCACAAGGTCTCTCTCCGCACGGCACAAATTGTTGTCGTCCTGGAGACGGAGGCTCACCCCGCCCGGCCCAGTCTGACGGTGTCTGTGTCCGGGCTGACCGGAATCCTCACGATGAGAGCTGGCACAATGTTGGCTGGTGAGTGTACTCTTTGATTTTTTTGTTTTTATCCCCCCCCCAGACTTGCTGTTGAAGTTGCCAAATCCTTATGTTCCTTGACTGATTATCCTCGAAGTCCATGCAGTCATTAAAGAGTCATTAAACCCCAATCAAGCAGTTTCACAGAAACCTGTCACCTGATGTGAACTTAGCGGTGCAGGTTTCATTCTCATTTGTCGGAGTTTGAGCGCAACCTGGGCTTCTTCAGTGTTTCCCTCACAGAGCGAAACATGGTGGTGTTTGTATGTAAAATATAAATTCACATATTGTGTGCGGTGCTGTTGCCTATAAGACAATATAGTGCATGATTTGACCTGAAAAGCCAGAGTTTGTACAATGTATCCAAGTAGGAAATCCAGACTTCTGCCATTTGACCTTTCATGCTTAGCTTGGAGGGGAAATATCTTAGCGGTGAGCCACAACAAAGTGTTCCTGATAGAGCACAGGAAATGGCCCATGTTGCATCACTGTCATGTTTTCTGGCCCATGATCATGATATAGCTGGGGTGGAGTGACCCGTTCCTGCTGAAACTGGATCCAGTGTCCCCTGGTTTGCGTGGGCCAGACTGGGGAAAAAAAAAGAAACCCCATCAATTAATTAAAAAGAAAGCAGCTCTGGCTTACAGGGGGTTTGCTTTTCCATGTTTGCCGACAAGGGTGCTGCATTTGTGCGCTTCCAAAAAAATTTCAGATTGCTTTTGAAATGTGGAGAGGTGAAGAAAAGCCAAGCTTCGCAGGACTCTCGATCTCATTTCTTCTTGCGCACGTAAACCGCCTGGTGCCAAAAATAACGGTTTCATTGTTATTGCTTTCTAACCGAGTGAAGCTGCTGCAAAATGTTCAAGGAAACAGTCTTTATTGGTTTTGGGGTGAATGACCCGACTCAACCAGCGTCCAGCTATTATTGAGTGCATTTATGTATGGAAATTGTGAAGCTGACTGTCATCAACAGAGAGGGATGTTCGAACGGACCATTGTGAGACTCTGAGATCCATTTCAGTTTTGGGGGGGGGGGGGGGTAATGGAGGGGTGCATGGTGGGGAAAACGGCGAGTTGGGCTCTTAAAGCGTGCATCTGTTTTACAGATGTTATTATATAGGGTTGCTTCAGATAAAATGATTGTTGAAAATTTTAATTAAAACCTCAACAATTTGCACTTGTTTACTCAAATCTACATAACTCCCCAATGAGACAATACTAGGCAGCACGGCCCGGGGCTGATTTTCACCAGCTTTTTCCCTTTCATCCTCGTTTGATGTGTTGACTTTGATAAACACAGTCAAAAGCACTCTGCATGCGAAACAAAGGCAAAGACAATTGTGTTCGTAAAGAAAATTAATCCCTGCTTTTTTCGGGGATGACTATTTTTAGCCACGGGCTTCTTAAATTAAGGCTGTCACAGGGAGATTTATCACCAAGTCTTCACTGTTTTGTTTACTATAAACAGAATGTCCAGTGGGTTCCACGTCAGAAGTCCCGGTGTTTACTGAACTCCGGTTCCAGTGAAACGTTCCTTCCTAAGTTGAGTCAGTAGAGCGCTCCTCAGCCCATGTTGTCAGGGGGCTGACTTTGGCGTGAAGCAATAGTTCAGAGAGTTCTTTGGTTTCTCTTCCCCCCCACATGAGAGGATTAAAGAAATTATTGTAAGTGCTAGAAAGCTAATGCTGTCATCATGAGCTCCATAGTTTTTGGAGGGAAAAGCTCATACGCTGATCTCACGCGGAATATGTGTTTTTCTCTTGACTTGTTAGAATGTCAGGAAGCATTTGTAGAGCTAATGTCCCAGATTCGAGAGAATGCTGTGTGGTATGCTGTTGACGGACCAATTTCAGCTCTCTGAGGGTGGCACTCGTCGCCCAGAACTGAGGACCAGTGTGACACGCTGGCCGTGGTCTTCATTGGGCTTTTTTCTACCGTCTGTCAGTTTGTGTTTTAAAAAATCTGCATAAGTCAAGAACTTAAAATGCAACTTTAATTACTTTGCTTTTGTGTAGAAATAGCATTACATCACATTTCTTATTTTTGTATTTATTTAGCCCCCCCCCCCCCTCATTTTCTTCCTAATTTGAAATGCCCAATTGTACATTATTGTTCACTACTGGATCCTTTGCTGTCAGTTCGGGATAACACAGACAGTGTATGCTCTTCTCTGATGCACCTGATGCCTAGTGGCACTTCTCATCACACTACTCCACAGCTGCCTGGAAGTCAGGCCCACACTGAGATTAGTCAGAGGAAGACGCTTTGTGTGCCAGACATGCAGTGCACCCAAGTGACCAGCAGGGGTTGCTACAGAATGATGAGACACAGATCCCTTCTGACCGAACCCTCCCTAACCCTGAGCGATGCCACTGCTAATCACCTGTCACCCTGCAGGGCTAATGGACTCAGTCAGCACTTTCATAGTACGATTCACCATGGGGCTTTTTCTTGCACTAGAACAGAAAGGTGCCTTAACTGGATGAGCCTCCCAGCAGCCCCCAAGATCACATGTTTTAAATACAATACTACTGTTACCGTTAACAGGGAATAACTGTAGTAGATGTAATGGAAAATTTAAGGTTATTCGGGAGCAACAGTAAGCATGCAAAAAGTTAGTGTAAATGTGTTTGGGGGTGCCTCACTAGTTTTAATGTGCAGAGTCTGTCAAAACTTTGCAAACAGTTTCAAGCATCAGAGCCCAATAGTGTGGGATTTTTTCTGTGATTATAAATCTTGGGAAGCTCATACGTGTGTTCACAGTAAAACCTATGTCAGTAATTCAGTGGGAATTATACACTGGGGAGGGCTTGTCTGTTTGTGTTCAGAGACGGGGAAATATACTGCTTCCCCGCTGGTCCACCTTGACAGAAATAGATTTTCTTCAAGAGGGAATTAATGGATGAACGAAACACGGGAGATGCTACCACGGGCTGGAGAGAGCGGGAGGGAGAAAGAGAATAATATTGCGGTTATATTTTATTATTAGTCATGGTGATGTTATAAGTAAAAGTGATGACACTTTTATGCTGCCATTTTACACCACACCTTGAGCAATAATGCTATTGCATGTGTTGAGTTTTGTGGTGCATTTCAAGATTGGACTAATTTGTTGCCTTAAAATGTAGTTTATTTTTCTATTGTTTCTGGCAATACATACCGAATGATTGTCACGTCATGTCATCAGTAAAACACTGGAAATGAGTTGAATGCAACAGAGGGTCAGAGGGACGGGGGGAATTACTGAAGAGGGGGGCCACTGGCCTAGTCCCGCCTGACACCCCGTCTGGGGCAGTGCAAAGCCAGGCCGGGGAGAGGTGAGGACCCCGTCAGCCAGGGAACATCTGGGGCTTTTATACGTAGTCATGGCATACCTCTGCCAGGGAAAAGATGGAGTAAAAGGGGATTAGGCTGACAGTGAAGTGTGTTACTGGATCTCCTGGTAATGAAAAGCAGTAGAACCCAAATTCCTCCCGACGGTCCCCAAGGTGGAGGTGCATTTATAGTTCAATGAAAGAGGGAAGAGAAGAACAAAAAATGTAGGAGGAAAGAACAGATGGCCCTGGATCCCTGAAACAAGAAACCCCCTAATCCCTCCGCTAGCTATCACTGAGACCAGCCCACCCGTCCACCAGCCCCCACACCCCCTTCCCCTCCAAGGAGACCCTACGTGATGCCTGTGATTTACTAATATGGGCCCATAAAGTAAAACTTCTGTTGGTAGAACAAAGGAGAGGCTACCATTTTCAGATGTATCATTTTTTCCCCTTCGTGTAACTTTGTTTAATTGAGTGCCGTGGATTGAGTTACGGTCATGTCAGCTTGTTTATTTGCTTTAAAGGAAGGCATGTTCCTCTATTAATCAAATGCATTTGTTTTAATGGCAGTGAAAGAAGGGGGCGAACAGAGATGGAAAAGGCAAATTCGAAATAAGGGCCTACCGGTCTTCGGCAAACGCTCCAGCCGGTGGAGCGCAAGAAAACGTTAGCAGTTCATTAATCAAGTGAATATTGTTTGGGGTTCTCACCAGCGCTAATAAATAAGGGCTTTTGGCTCCACTGGACAGAAGTGCGAAATGGAAGTTAATGCTCTTGAGTGGCAGGTGGGTCCTCGGTTCAGTGCCTATTCTGGAACAATGCTGCTGTATCCTTTACTGAGGGGCCTTACCTGGATCAGTCCAAAATAGTGCAGCTGTGTTGCCCCCTGAATGATGTGGTTAATTACAATGAGAGTATGCTATATGCCTTTTTGCTATATGCCTAGGTGGTAAGTTACGGTGTAACTACAGGTCAACACTGGTGGAGGTTGTTTGTGAAATAATTCTAACGTCTGTTGGAATCAAGACTGTGCAACATAAAGGGTCCATGGTGAATTCCACATGGAAATCTCTGTTTCCAGCAGGATAGCACTATCTGTGTATCTGCATCGGCAGCCTCTTTTTGCTGTTTTCAAAGAAAGATTTTCTGTTTGGCTGTTCAGCTAAGCAATAGTTCCATACACGGACAGCAAGCTTTGTTCGAATGGAATAACTGTCATAATTCCGGTGCATTTGGTTATCTTATTGGGGATTCTATATTGATTTAAGTTGATTTAGGGAATTTTTATTATTTTTGGGGTGACTCTCACTGGGTCTGCCAGGGGAAACCGCCTCCCCAAACCAGACAAATTCTATGATTAACCCAAGATGTATTTCAAATTTGATTTCCATTTGCTACTTTCAGCGGGAGCAGTGCAGAGCTCCAGGTTATTTATCAGCACAGTTTGTGAACAGCATTGTCAGTTTTGGAGATGACAAAGCCATGGGCTCGGGCTGCAGTGTGGCGAGGGGGCCCGCGTTCACCATGACGACAGCAGACTAAAATTAATTTTCCCGACGGTTGCCGGAGTGTATCCCGCGCTCAGAACTACCCCACCAGACGGAAAACCAATGCCTTCCCCCACCCCCAGTGGTTGATTGCACACAGTTGTTGTCTTTGGTACTTGGCAAAGGCTGGCCAATTGTTCATGGATCCATTTTGTTTTTCCAAGGAACCGTCCTACCAGCTAAAATTTTTTCGAAACTCGGCAGAGCAAGGCAGAGCCACCCTCCGACTGTGTATGGCTTTACCATGTGGGGTGTCTCAGATATGGTATGTTGTACCGTGTGGGGTGTCTTAGACATGATATGCTGTGTATGACTTTACCATGTGGGGTGTCTCAGATATGGTATGTTGCGTCAGGTGTAACCATATGGGGTGTGTTAGGTATGGTATGTTGTGTCAGGTGTAACTATATGGGGTGTGTTTGGTATGGTATGTTGTGTCAGGTGTAACCATATGGGGTGTGCTGGTTGGCTCAGATTGCGGCCCTGTCTTGCGTCTCAGTCGCTCTGCCCTCCTTGTTCTGAGCTTATATGGTTGAGAACGCATTCCACAGGGACAGACTTCACACTGTCCTCAGCTGAAGATCAGTCTGTTGCTGGAAGCAAGAGAGTGAACTTTGAAACCACAAAATTGAAAGTGAAATTTTCATCCTGCTTAGTGCTATGTGGTTTGAGAATGGCCCGAGTGATATTGACACAGTGTACTCTGCCGTATAACAGTTGTTGTTCAGATGAGTGTCATCAAGGCAGATTCAGTTTGAGTGGCAGACTCCCTCATTCCAGGCCTGCATAGCTGACGCCACACTTCTGCAGCGCCACAATTTCACCAGCACCATATGGGCCTCTTAAGAAGTCAAGGAAAATGACAAAATCTCACATTTAAACATGCAAGTAATAGGTCAAAGCAAACATGAAATGACTGACTTTTTTCTGAAGGTTAGTAGCTGTCTCCTGATTCTGTCTCTCCCCTTGGTTGAGGGAGGCACAGGCCCCAGAGCAAAATACCCCCCGCTCCATTCTGCTCCAGAACCAACCCCAACCTGAACTCCTGGCGAACCTGGTCATGCAACAAAAAGGACAAAAAAAACACCCAGAAAGTTCTAGCTGTAAAAAAAACCCTTGTAAAACCTCCTCTTTAGTACCCACCAATAAAGTGAAATTAAGTGGTGTTCATAAGGGATTGAAATAAGTGGTGGCCCTCCCGTTTAAAGAGCAAGCAGAGAAGCAGGAGCCTCTTTGGCGGACGGGTGGTGGTAAAATAGGGTTGCCACTGTCGTGTCCAGCAGTTCAGCTTGTTGCAGTTTGTCGAATTCCTCTGGGCTTAATGGCACTTGGGCAGGGCACTTGACTTTTTTCCTGCACTGCAGAAAGGCATTAATGCTGTCAACATTGCCAACGAGGTTAACTTCCAGTAGGTTTGATTTGAGCCATGTGGCAAAAAAATTTTGTAATTAGGTTATTAAATTCAGGAAGCCGCCCCCCTCACCCCTTGTCTGGCCATTGGTCAGCGGAGCCTTCCACACTGGAAGAGTGATCAGACAATACTGGCCTTTCAGTTCAAAGACATGGTCTACCATAAGTATGGGTTTGAGTCCGAAGTCAATTTGCTGCAGTTATTCCAGCATTCTTAAACTCACCACATGATGATTTGCTGGAATTTCAAAATCTGAGCAGGCTCACGTTATGTATGGTCTCTCTCTCTCTCTCCCTTTTAAACTGCCTTTTCTGTTTCTGCCCGTGGCACCAGATCAGAAGTGCGCTTGGCCATTGCGGGATTACCATTGTCTCTCAAGAGAGACATATATGCTGAAGGACATTGGCAAACATCTTTGATTTCTCTCTTTTTATATAACCCCCGATTTTATTGCCATTATTCCATTGTAGCTGCGGCTACATTTTTCACACGGTCAAGCGTGCTTTGCCTCGGCCAGTCGCTCAGTAAATGACGCAGTGCGGATTGTACCTCTGGCGAGCAGGCGATCCCCGCTGAGCTGTGTCTTTGACGCACGCAGGCCGCTGAAAGGGTTCAGCTTGGGCTTGCGGTCCAAGACCAGAAGGAATTTTTGCCTCCTACCTCCAGCGCGAGGATCCCCGCGGAGGGTCGAGAGCGCCAGAGAAGGACGAGGAACGAGAGACAGGTAAACGGCAGCGGCCATGAAGAGCAGCGTCCCCCCGCGAGAGACGCAGAGGAAACGGACTGTAAAGATTTTCTTCTTTTTCAAAAAAAAAAAAAAAAAAAAAATGGAAAGACAAAAGAATAGACCTCACGATGGCTGAAGAAAACATTTTCGTCCCCTGGAGTATTATTGGGTTACAAGCTTTGGAAAATATGTTTTTCCCTTTCTCCAGAGGGGAGCTGTGATTCACTGTTGCTCTCGCTACGTCAGACCCCAGGCCTGATCCAAAAGGAAAGCGAGACGAAGCCCTTGGTTATTGTTAACAGCGGGACAAAAACAAGTGGCTGAACACCGTTGCCCCGTCTCAGTCTCTCTCCTCCCTCCCCCCTTCCTCGGGTTCCGCTTATAACCCCACCGAAGTGTTTGTTCAGAAGGCGTATTAGTCACACCGTGAGTTGTCCAAGTGCACTGATGACCAGAGGTGCTCTTTCATGTCAAGCGAGTCCTGGAGAGGGGGGTTCTAAAGGGAACGGACCCCAGAACCTGGAGCCCCAAGGTGAAGGAGAACCCAAACACCCCCACCCCCCACCCCTAACACCACCCTGTCTCTCCTGTCAGGAGTTAGCCTGAGCAGTTGTCCTCCTTTACCGGTGTTTATCTCAGTCTCACGGCCTGCTTTATGTATGGCAGGTTCTGGTTTTGATTAAGTCGGGCAGTGGTCATGCTCTGGGGTTTTGGGAGCTCTGAGGAGCTGGTTGTGCATGTAATATACTGTACAGTATGTGGACCAGTATAATCTGTTGGTCTTCAGCGGTCTGTCTTCACTGCATGAAAATCCATTCCCCTTTTTCACTGTTTTGTGAGTTGTTCCCCTGGTGTCCTTTGGCTTAAAACACAGATCTCTTATTTTAACCTCTAAAGCAGGTTAACCGCATTCAATGGAATCCATCAAGTACTGCAGTATTGCTTTGGACGTGTGGTGGCATATATTCCACTATAAAACCATTTTTTATTTTGTTCTTTTGTCTTGCATTTGTTGATTTGTTGTACTTCCATCTGTACTGCCATCAGTGCGTGTTCTTAGCCGACGTGTAGAGATTCTTAAACTGTATCTCCTTTTTTTGTTGGCTTTAATAAATGTAGTCTTTTACAATGTTTCAGGCTTGTTATTGTGTTGAGATTGAGATGACCTTTGACCCCTGCCCTCCTCCTGCCTGCAGATCCGGTGCAGGCGGCCTCCTTCCTGCTGGAGCTGCGGGACGTGCTGCTGAAGACGGGCCTGAAGGAGCGCAGCCGCGTGCTGCTGGGGCCCTTCTGCTGCAGCGCCGACCTGGAGGCCAAGTGGTGCCGTCACAGCGGGAGCTCCGGGCCCGAGCCCGGCCCGCCGAAACTCCTGCTGGACCTCAAGGGGGGGCTTCTGCAGGTGAGGAACCCCCCCTCCGTCTCCTTCCCCTCTGTTTCTGCTCCCTCTCTCCCCCCTTCTCTCAGGCAGCCGTTTTTTACTGTTTGGGCAAAGAGACACCATCCGTTTCTCAAGATGTTTCACAGATTGCAGTACGTGCTTCAATTCTGTTAGCTGGAGGAAGATTATGCACAGTAAAATCTGTCACTTAATTCTTAAAAATATTTTCTGAGAACTATTATAAAGGGTCATGCAACCCTTTTATTGTATGCCTTTTAAATAGAGGTCATGCCGAGTGTAGCACGTAATAATCCTCTATTACGGTTGGCAAGAAAGGGAGTTCACAGGGTTTTTTCATCAATTCATGCACCCAATGAAAACCACCAGAAAATTCTTTTGCTCAGACTCAAACCTGAAATCCCCGAATTTTCCTTGTTTTGGGGTGTAGTCAGAGCCTAGCAGCACACTCTGTGTGAGAAAGGGCCTTCCTGACTCAGAGATTCCGGTTGGCGTGGCCAAACCCTCAGAATTTGCCGCTTGGGTGAAAGGGGGAATAACGCTGGTTTAGGCCACAGTCACGGTGCGTAACATTCAACCTCCTGCTCTTCTGCCCCCCCCCCCCCATCTCATCCCATCCCATCCCATCCCATCCAAACAGATCTTCTGGGGACAGGAGCATCTGAACTGCCTGGTGCTGGTGTATGACCACCTTCAGAGTTACCTGCAGAGAGGGGGCATGGCAGAGGCGGAGCCTGAGGACACACCCCGCCACACAGCACCGCCCTCCTCCCCGGGACCACGCTGTCCCAGGACGGAGCACAGCTCGGACGACCTCCGGACAGGCCTCTTCCAGTACATCCAGGACTCAGGTAACGCAGTCCCTGCTGACCTGCAGCATTCTGGGCTTTCAGCCTCCCTGCACAATGCCATGACCCAACTGTTCCCATCGGATTGTTTTGTTTTGTTTAGTCACCAAAACAAAAGAGTTGCCCAGTCAAAGCTTCCATAGTTTCAACAGTACAACTGGAAGATGTAACACAGAGGTTAAATACGTCATACTGTTTGTTAAAACATAAGCATACCAGTGTCCTCTGAATAATATCCTGTTTATTCATATACCTGTTTACTCTTTTAATATACCCTGGAGGGTGTTTTATTTACCCCAGAATTTTATTATGTCAACATGCGCAAATTGGTTATGTCTATAGTAAGGGGACAAGTCACAATATTAATACAGGATGTCATAGCATACGGCTGTTCTCTTGGCTACTGTTTGATTAACTTTCATTAACTGCATGCTCACTGGTTAACTTTTCTGAATGGTGAATCTTTGATAAAACTAAAGAGGAGCAATGCTTTAATATTTCCAGAGGGAAGTTTAATGAATGGCGACTGGTGACATTACATGGATACACTCAGTGGTCACTGCAGTATCATATTATGTAGCATCAAATTGCCCCTAAATAAAAGGCTTTCGGTCAGAGGAAATCTTTGGTAGCTTCGGTAAGATTTAACATTTCTTGATTAACGTAAGAGTACCCCTCGATTGGGGAAAAAAGAAGAAGGCCGTAACAGAAGATTGGGGGCCTATGAACCGTAGTCAGTCCTCCTTTTAGCATGACCGAACTTGCTGTTCCATTGCCGTTCCTTTCTACCTGTCAGTAATTTTCCCCATCTCCTCAAAAACCCTGGGCTGTCATGACGACACAGCGTTCCAGGTCTGTCGTGTTGCCCGAGCCCCACTGACCTCTGAGAGCTGTCTGGCTCTGGCTGCCAGTGTAGGTGCCATGCTGACAAGCCCCAGCACTGAGATCCATGCATCTGGGAGTTTGGCTAGGGAGGGAACCCTGGCTACAGTGAGGCTTGCTTGCCTGCCTGGATCCACTCAACGGAAGGGGAGACTTGGGGGCCAAAAGGGGGGGGGAGGGGATTGTTCTCTTCCATCACGGGAGATCAAACCTCCCCAGAGCCTCACCAGCCTTCTCCCCTGTCAGCTGTGGTCGAGCTCTCCGCTGCGTTTGTTTGTTGCATTGTTCTCCGCTCTTTGATGCACTTAATACTGTTTTGATTTTAGGGAGGAAAAAGGGCCTTTTCGGTAGTAAAAAACGATCTGTACGCAAAATGCTACAAACGGGGGGGGAGGGCTTCTGGAAACTGGTACAGAAACGTGGCCTCGGGGCCAGCAGGGATATGGAGGGGAACAGCTGCAGTTTTCCATGGAGAAACAAAACAAAAAACATGGGCTGTTCAGCCGCTTCCCTTCTTCATGGCATTGTAAAAAAAAAAAAACAAGAAATATGGGAGAAGAGTCCTGTCACTGTAAAAACAAAAAGTAGTCAAGTGCCCTGTAGTGTGCCACTGATCGTTTTGGACTCCCTCTCCCACAAGGAGAGCCAAACGAAGCACCTGAGCTGGGCTGCTGGGTGGCTCGTCCTTGTTCAGGCATCCTGTCTTAGCGCATTGGACGAGCCCCACAGTCTGTTTTTGAAACGCTCCACAGCCTCCCAGAAGCTTCCGGGGACGTACGAGGTGGTGTTCTACAACGAGACGGACGACAGTCCCGGGGTGATGATGTGGAGGTACCCTGAACCGCGAGTGCTCACCTTCGTCCGAATCACGCCCGTCCCCTTCAACACCACTGAGGACCCCGACATCAGCACAGCCGACCTGGGGGACGTGCTCCAGGTCTGTAACCCCACCGCCCGCCCTACCTCAGAGTTTTAATGAATTTCCCTACGTTCTGTCTTCAGATTAACTACATTTTGTCAATAAAACTGTCTGTTTGGCTGTAATGGAGACAAAACTGCTCCAAAAAAAATACAGATTAGTTTTTATTTCAGTGTCAGGATAAGTACTCAGTGAGTAGTCTTCTCTCGGGCTTAATTATGAGGAAACCACATGCTACCTGTTGGTCCTCCCCTTGTCTTGTGAAACCCTCATTAGTACCGCTCTCCTCCCAGTGTAGACCACCCTGGAAGTGCAGGGTTTGTCTGTGTTCTCTGGAGCGCTCATGTTCCTGCTTGTGTGCTTCACGGTAGGTGCAGTTCAGCTGAGTTGGACAGATGTAGGGTCAGGCCTGAAGTCCCGGTGGTGCATTCATTTATGAAATGGGCTATGGATTCCCTGGGGCGTTTTAATTGATTAAATCAAGCTTTCCCAAGCCGGGGACCCGCCCTCAGGGGTCTGCAGTACAGTCCCGACCCGTCCTCAGCAAAATGGGAAAATATTTTCCTTTTAGTAATAAGTATGTTAATTAGAACTGTTTATAATAATAGTAATAGTTCAGTGGTGTTTACATTGTTTATGAATGACGTCATTTAGACCTTCAGATAAAGTGAACTTTAGCTGGTATATCGTGATTGTTCTAATTGTGAAATATTTACATTGCGCTGAATAGTGACATGTAGGTCCACAACATGACATCACAATTTAGACATTTGCTTCCATATACTAGCGTGTTAAATACTAGTCAGTCAGTGTTGGATAAAGGGGTCAGAAGTTTAACCATTTTACTGAGATGAGGATCCTCAGCTGCAGGGTGGCCATCCCAGGTGCCCCTGAAATGAGAAAGTTATGGAACCCTCAGAATAAATGACGGTGATACGAGGTGAAGTCGCTTCTCTGTCAAACCAGAGATGCAGAGCACCATCGGTTAGTCATTCAGTGGAAACGTACAGAAAAGTAAATCAGCTCTGTAGGGATTTGTTGTTGTTGTTATAAACTGTTTGTATTTTGTCCGTATCTACTGGGCGAGAGCTGCTTTGAGTAATAACCACAGGACGTGAGAAGTCCCAGGTATCTATAGATGCGTCTGTCCTGGATGACGTTATCTGCTGGCAGCTTGTGGCCTGGACGTTTAAGCACGACTGGGGGAGGAGAGGAGAGGGGAGCAGAGGGGAGCAGAGCAGGGCCCTTCGGCAGCAGAAGCCCTGGGCTCACTACTGGATTCCTCCAGTCATGTCATCTACATCTTTTTCCCCTCCGTCGCTCGGGCCAAGAGGAGCCACGGAAAGGTTGCGAGGTGTTGCAGATGTTTGGCCCGGCTCCGGAGGTTCGCAGCTGCGGCCCACGATCCCCGCGCTCTCTCCTCCCGCGCGCGATAATCAGGGAGCCGCGAGGCGACGCTTTCTGCAGCCACGCAAGCCGATATCCGCGTGACGCATCTCTCTTAGGCTTGATTTAAAAAAAAAATTTCCCCCCCTCTTAATCGAACGATGACGCGGAGGTCGATGTAAGTCCCGTCCCATCTGACAGGAGCCGCGCGGAGCTGTGGCGGTCTTGCCCTGGGCCACGCTACGGGACGGCGGCGGATCCGGTGTCTGTTCAGGAGACGGACAAGGTTTTTTGGGCGGAGAGGGAGGGGGGGGGAGGTGGGAGCGAAGAGCGCTCATATCAAACATGTGTTTTCCACATCATCCTCACTTCGTCTGGCATGAAGATGTCTCTCCTGACTCGTGACTTGTCTCTTAACGCAAATCAGGTGCCTGACTGACACTCTGAAGGTGATGAAAGGGGGCCGTCCTGTCATCGTTCATTACGCAGCTCTGCGTTTGGAGTGGGAGTCACTTAGAATGGCGCGTTGTTGTAAATCACACGCTGAGTAAGGGGTAATCACTCACAGGAGAAAGGAGGAAGGATGCATGTGAAGGTGCTGAATAAGAGCGACTCCAAGACACTGATTGAACCGGGCAAAGATTCGAATCGTATCGTATTTCTCCGCTGGCGAATTAAGAGAACATGGAGTAATTATCGGACACAGGATACTCGATACGAATTTGACACGGAGCCCCTGGCTTCATATTTTCATAGAAACGCTGACAGGCGGGCCAGCTCTGACGCAGGGCTTAACTGGAGGCCTTTGTCATTAGCCAGCCCAAAGTGATCCCAGCCTAATTGGTTTCAGCCTCCCTTGCTGAGAGGTTTTATTTGCTTTTCTTTTATACGGGACTTCAAAAGGGCTCAATTAATTCATTTTTTATTTGATTTCTCGGAGGCTGAAAGAGTCCAGCGACGGAGAAGCGGAAATGCAGTAATAAAACTCAGAAAAACAGAAATAGCTCGGCCCGCTCCCCCGAAAGAATTTAATTTATTTCTGCTAAGCAGGGTAAGAAGAGAGGGCTGTGAGATGACCATATGGCCACACGGAGCGGAGCGGGGGGAAGAGGAGACCGTGCTGATCTCCCGCTCTCTCTCTCTCTCTCTCTCTCTCTCTCGCGCTCTCTCTCTCTCTCTCTCTCTCGCTTTTTTTTTTTTTTCTGGTCAGGAAGGCCGTGCGGAGTCGCGGCTCGGAGCTGGGGTACCTGGGGCCTGAGAAACGCAGGTGAACAGTGCACAGCTGGGCTGTCGTCCCCCAGCGCTCCAAAAAAAACCCCAAAAAAACAGGGAGAAAGATTTCCTGTGGAGAGCCAGAGTCTGGCTCGGCCCGCTGTCCCCAGAGCAGATCACATTAACATTTTATAAAATCAAGATTTCCTGCATTTAAATACTTGTGGTTTCGCGACTGGTTCCAGTATCTCAAAGGGGAATTTAAACCACTTCCATTAGTCAAAGGCGAATTGTTGCAGCATTGTTTTTAAATACAGTAGGAGCCTTTGGGGGGCGGTTTGGGGAGGGTAGCGTTGGGTATTTGTCCAGCAGATCCCACCTGCGGGGGGGAATGCAGGGTGAATCATTCTCACCTTCGCACCGCCGTGTGGTCTACTGGTGAATCACAGGCAGGTGTGCTTTCCTCGCGTTCTCTCTCTCTGTCTCCAAGGGATTCCCAGACCATGAGAACCGGCAACCAAACCAGGAGGAGTTATGATTCACTCCTTTAGAAAAATATGTACTCACACTAGTGCTTGGGCCTAAGCTCAATGCCACATCTTTCCCCCTGCTCAGGAAAGCCTTTGATCTCCCTCGCGTCCCTGTCTTCCCAAAATTCCCTTTCCTCGTGTCCCAGTCAGAACTGTGCATTTCTGTCCTCCCACGGCAACCCCCCCGCCCCCCCTCCGGCAGCCCACGGCCCGAAGTGAACCACAGTTTTTAGTGCCAATAATTAAAATGCAGCTGGTGTTGCTGTCATCATAACGAGCAACATGGGCTCGTGTTCTTTTGCCCTTCATTTATTTACCCCTCTGTTTCCAATATGTACCCCTTTCATGTTATTGTTCTATATTCCTACATTCTCATTCTCATTAGCAGAAAGAATTCACCCTTTTCTAGAGTTTCAAACCTACACTGAGGCAGATGTATTACTTCAGCTGAAGAGGGAGAGAAAGAGAGAGAGAGAGAAGGGGCCAAAGCATATATTATTTTAGTGGGACAGGTCTCCACTAGCGGTGCATTAGTCACAGTTATTGCTCTGAGAAAATAAGAGACTGTCCGTGTGGTTAATTTAAATTTGAGGAGCTTTACACCTCATACACCAGGACCGGTGTTTAAGGTCTCAGTTTCCCAAGATTACAAAAATAAAGGTACCAGAAGGTCCCGTGTTTGGGCTTACTTCTGATTCTCTCCGGTCGTTAATTAAAATGCAGAACAGACTGTGCCTTTTTGCTTGCTTTCTTTAGATAAAATAAACTATCAAACCAGTGTTGATCTAGCTTTGTCAGAATTTTTGTTTAGCGGTGTCAAGAGTTGTCAAGTGGCTCGTCCTGCTAAACCGCTGATGGTTCCCACTGTGGCAGTTCGCTCTACGGTCTGGAACCAAACGCAGGATGTGGCAGCGCTGCTTGCAGCCTGCAGTCCCATAATGCAGTGCATCATTTTTTTCCAATGCCATTTATCTGCAAACACATTTTCCAAACGAAATTTCATTGGAAGGGAAGATATTGACCGAAAGAAAAAATAGCGGAGGAGCAGGTAAGAGAGGGGCGGGAGAGTGACATCCTCCTGTGAGGTCAGAGCTCCGGGGGTCTGGGAACTCCGTGCGCCACGGCGGGGAGGCCGACGGAAACTGGAAACGGGATACGTAAATAAAACAGGGCCGCCGGGCCCCTCTGTAAACACGGCCAGTGGAAACACGTTCGGGAGCGATCCGCAGCATCCGGAACATTCCGGGCTCAAACGCTGTTTATGAGACGCGTCCCCACAATCAGGGGAAAGACTGACACAGTGCAGGGGAGGGCCGGGGAACGCCAAGGGTTAAACACAGGCAGGTGGTTGCGGAAAACTCACAGCCTGCGCAGATCAGCGGGGAGCCACCCACCCGGGTAACCTGCGTCTTTTCAACCGCGCTCCCACGTATTCCCAGTGTTGGTTCTGGAGGTAAAGGAAAACACTACCTCAGGAATAAATGGATGTGGTGCACACACTTCTGTATCACTCGTGTAAAATGTTTGAAAACAGCCCAGGAGCCGTTAATGTAATTCTGGGAGGTGACTATGGAAATATGCTAGTTTTCATTGGGATCTTTAGGAGGGGGGGTGGGGGGGGGGGAGAAATCCTGTCAGGAATATTTATGAGAAATTCCCAGAAAATGTGTGCTGCGCTCACATTGCATAAGGACCATGACTTCATCCGCAGCGCTCTACGGTTCCAGTCTCACTGCCGGTCGCGGTCATTTGGGACAAATCCAGGCCAAGAAGTGCAGGATCTCCCCCCACGGTTACAGGTGTGCCGACGAGTCCCCTTGGCATTTCATCATCGGCCCGCTTCTCCTCAGCGCTGCTCTTTGTGCGGTAACGTGAGATCCACTCCGCATAATGAGCTCGGGAGACTTTCCAGTTGTAATGCACAGAGTTATCCAAACTATGCCCCGTTCCACGCCTGCTTCTCCCATAAAGCGTTGGGGATCGACGGCTAACCGGTAATCTGATTGGTTGTGGTGTCTGATGAGGTGCATACAATTTATTCTCACCTCCTCAGTCTTTCTTTGGCAGGGGAGCCGTGGGGATACATTACAAGGCATTACATGTTTGGCAAGCTTGTTCTCAGCCCTGGCTTAGCATCAGCATGAAGCATGAGGTCTCTGTCAAGGCTATTGTATTTTGTGGATATAAAGGGAAAACCCACCTTGTCATAAATTTGGGGCAAACATCTTAGCTGTGAGGATACATTACGTGAAATGTGCGGCTGGCATGTCCTCAATCCTGACTTAGAGTAGGTGCTACATGTCAAGGTTTCATGTAGAGTAATATACAGATGTAAAAAGCACAGACTGCAGTAAAGCTTATTGTAAAAGCCACGCACTGGGACCTGTCTGTGTGTGGCAGTCTGCTTTTCTCTGTGCGGTGCATTAGTAGCAGCTGAGTGGCACAGCGTGCTGATGATGCAGTCAGCCAATGGGGAGACACCTCGATGAAGGAGGACTGTCTCTGTTAGCCCTCCCCTGGGGGCGAGGCGGACACCCGCAGTGACGCACTCCCGTCCCGCGCAGGCCAGGAGCAGTTAGCACCGATTGGCCCTCTAACGGGACGTGGCCAGGCGTCAGCGGGCTCACGCGTCTGTTCTGGGTCCCTGCAGGTGCCCTGCAGCCTGGAGTACTGGGACGAACTCCAGCGCTCCTTCGTCCCGTACCGGGAGTTCAGCCTATCGGAGAGCAGCGCCTGCGAGCTGCAGCTGCCCAGCGTCAGCCTGACCAATGAGCAGAAGGAGCTGGTGGCCTCCGACCTCTGGAGGATCATCCTCAACAACGCGTCGGACGGAGGGGACGAGCAGAGGTGAGCGGTGCTCCCCCCTTACAGTCCCCCCCCCCTTCCGGTGAGGCGATTTGGGTCACTGCGGCCCGGGTTTGGAACCAGGGATAAAGCGCGGGCCCTATGAAGCAGAAAAGCCAGCGCTGTACCCCTCGCACATCTGGACGGCAGGAGCTGGGAGCGGACTTGGACGCGGTTCAGATGGCGTTAATGAGATTTCCCAGCACACCCAGCGTCTGTCAGGGCCGATCCGGATTCCTGGCCTCTTACCTTGAGCATATCTAATCGGGAAGCGAGAGGCGGGCGCTTTGGTGTGGGTTTGTGGCGTTCCTGGGTGCGGCCTACACCTCCACCTCGTACCCGCTCACCGTCACACACCAGCCCCCCCTCCCCCCGTCCATCTGCTCATTTTTAGGTTTGTGTAACCGAACTGCCGAGCCTACGTTCTGTGTGGGTTACAGAGGTCCAGGGGAACTGGGAGGGTGTACTAGCAAAACACTGAAGGAAAGAAGAACGAGGGGGGAGGGGGGGGAGGGAAATCAAATAATAAAAAGAGCTAGAATCCAGTGAAAAGCTAAATATACATCTGCAATGCATTATAATCATACTCCAAACAGTACATTTCCTTTATGTTTAAATTATTTGTCCTTTTTGATCAAAAGTGATTCCCTTCCCCGCTCCTCGTTTCATCTCCCTTCCTTCAGTTTAAAAACACAAAGCCCACACAGCGCTGCCAGTTGAACGTAATGAAAATTGTCAAGATGTGATGCTTATCCTTTTAAAGAGAATTACACTGTCCCTTTGTGTTATGAGAGTTTTCCATTTGAGCGTTCGCGGTGAATCATAGTAGCTACAAATTGCAGGTCAAATGGCCGTTTAGGTCGACTCTTCTAAGTTTCCGTTCGAACTGCCATGACCAGCAATTTGTGTGAATTGTTCTTAGCAGCCGTTCACACCACACCTCTCTCCTGGAACCGATGCAGCAGGAGTATTCTTACCTCACTTTTACCCCGTTCAAGGCAGAGGAGTATGCTGAGCCCATTATTTTGGCCCTGCGACCTTACCAAACCCCACTGTAGTACTCTGGGGTTTGCTTATACAGCTGTGATACTCTCGCAGGGTTAAACTGTGGGATAGGAGTCGTGTATCTCAGACTTAGTAAGGTTGTCTGAATAAATCCAGTTATTTAGTGAATGGCTGTCTGCCGGGTTGATATGGGACTGTGGGGTGTGTTTTGGGGTGTTCACTGTCTCCCGCCTCCTGCTTCCTCTGCTCAGCTCGGACAGCGACTCGGGGTCCCAGGTGCCCTGCGACCAGCTGGTCTCCCCAACTGCGCTGGCGGCCTGCACCCGAGTGGACTCCTGCTTCGCCCCCTGGTTCGTGCCCTCTGTGGGCGTGTCTCTGCAGCTGGCGCACACCGAGCTGCACCTGTGCCACCACCTGGAGCAGCTTGGCACAGGTACTGTACCCGCACTGAAGCTCCGCCTCTGTATCCTTGGCAGCGCACTGCACATCTGTATACTCTTCACTGTCAATATGAGGCGAAGCATGCCCTGGTCCTGGAGGATCATACTGTTGTTGGTTAGGGATGTCTGGGCTCATGTTCTGCTAACTGTGAGACTAATAATACTGATGGCATGGAATGATAGTGAAAATAGTTTTAGTAGTTGGTATTATTTGATCTCGGATATATCTTTGGTATCCTTCATAATTCTGTCCTGTTGTGTGTATGTAGAGGTGCTGTATTTTGCCCACATGGGGCTATATCGAGTAATACGCGCTCTCTCTCTTGGCTCCTCCCAGCTCCTGCCGGGCGGCTGCGGCCCTTCCTGCCAGACAGGAAGCTGCCCCAGGAGCAGGAGTACCTGGTGGTGGGGGCGCGGGAGCCGCGGGTGTACCTGCGCCAGTGGAGCAGCAGCAGCGGGCAGCTGTGCCAGGAGCTGCACTTCTCCAGCGAGCTGGACTGCAGGCTGCTGGAGTACCGCAACCTGACGCTGCTGCGCCTGGTGCAGCCCTTCATCCTGCAGGGCCAGGCCGCCGCCTCCCGCTGCCCCCGGCAACGGCTGCTGGACGGCAACGTCTTCATCGACCCCGTCTTCGTCAACGTCAGCCAGTACGCCATCCACACGCTGGACACCGCCCTGCAGGCATGGAAACAGGTTAGTGCCCCCCCCCCCGCCCCCCCGTTTCTATCCACATTGCCGTCATGCCCTCTACCATGTCTGGTCATGTGACTAGGAAGTCCCTGTGTGAAGCAGCGGATTGATTTGAGCTGAGGGATTTGAACCTTGAGTACAGAGAGATTACCGCCTTTACCCGGAGCTGTGTAGTGTACTGTACTAGCGTAGCCACATCGAGGGAGCAGTTGAGAACTCCAGAATGCGTTTAATGTTACGCAAGTTGGGGAGAAAAAAAGGAATATAAAAAAAAAGGAAAGCTCCGAAAATGTCTTTGAGACGCGGGGCAAGCGGCTGAGCCTGGACTGGGATCAGCCTCTCACGGAGTCCCATCGACGTTTTTTTTGGGTCTGGCCAGGATGGTTCCGTGTGAACTGCGGCCCGTGAAAGCACAGTCAAATATACTGCAGGCACCTGCCAAGGTTTAGACTGGCCCGCGACCCACGGCAACTGTTCCTTTGATCACTCGCATGCAGCCTCTCTGAAGTTTAAGCTACGCCCATTTTAGAAGCTAAAATAAGATCTTGCTAGCTACTACAGTATACTGTTTTAGTGCATTTTGGGATGGGGGGGGGGGGGTTGGGGAAACAATATGGACCAAAGAGAGGGGCTGGGGCATGAATAACATTTCTCTTAGAAACCTCTGTTTAGTAAACACAGTCACTGTTGCGTATCTTTCTTTTAAAACGTGCCTGACCTCATCTGTTTTTTGTCACACATTACTGTACTTTTAAGTGAACGTAAGAGAGAGTTCTAGCTGCTAGCCCTGTAAGCGCGAGTACAGTACATAAAACGCAGGAACAGATACTCACTGGAGACAGGACCATTTTCAGCGAAGCTGCAGAGGGCAAACTTATTGGATTTTGCAAATGCACTGAAATAAACAGTCGTAAATTAAGTTATTGTCTGGATCCACTGGTAGAATATTAAACGGTGCCCGTACCGAAGCATTTTGGATGCGTCTGTGTCCATGCGGAGTACACCCCCCTCAAAGCCGCGGGAGGTTCCGTGAGCTTGTTTGTCGGCCCGACGATTGGGAAATCTGCAAATTTATCTGCAGATGTCCTCATCTGCGATTAATCAGCGCATTTTGCATGAAATGCTGTGCCAGCGGATTACTGTGAAAACAGAATCAGACTCCTTGCATCTGATTCCTGTCAGAGCTCATTCCTTTATTATTGCTCCTTTCTTTGCATTTTACCCCCCCCCCCTCCCCTCCCCCCTTCCCCCTCTGTTTTTACAACTGAAGAAAACGTATGTCTTGCGAGCAGAGGAAAAGCACATGCTCTACACACGAGCTCTGGGGCCTAGTGAAACAGGCTTTTCCAGCGCTTTCCCCACAATGACTTTCACCCCCACCTTCTAGAATCCAGGGAACCTGTGCACATTGCCTTTCCGGAATGTTCCTCTGCTTCATAGCCTCTTTTTATTTTATTTATGTATTTCCTGTGGAAGTAAAGCTTGTTTGTGCGATGAAACAGAACCGCGTGCCGAGCGCCCCGCGCCTCGGTGGGTGCGCTCTGGAAACAGTCGATCCTGATTGGAACGGGGACGGGGAAACGCTAACATGCGCCGCAGAAGGATACGCTTGCGTAATTGCTGCAGTAATTTTCCTGTTTCCTGGTGTCAAGGCTGGCCGCCGCCCCGTTGTGATGTGGTGGGGGGGGGGGGGGGCGGCGGTCCGGGTGTCGGCGCGCGCGTGGTGGGGGGGCGCCTGATCGGCGCGCGGGGGCGGGAGAGGCCCGAATCAGAGCGCAATCAAAGGGCTGCTCCGCGCGGGAGCTGGGAAACAGAGCCGGTGTTCCGCGGGGAGGGGAGGGGGCCGGGGGGGGGGCCGGGGGCGGAGGGCAAAAGCCACACTAAAGCACAGTAGTATTTATACACCCCACTTTCTCACAGAGCACAAATGTGCACTTAATGTACAAGGCGAAAGAACAGGGCTTTTTCTTATTTGAGCGTTCTCTGTTTTCCTGTTTGGTCCCCTAAAGAATGGTTGCAGAGATATCGGGTTCCTGCTCGTAACAGATGTGGAATCTGACATTAGGGGTTTTTTTTGTTGTTTTTTTCACTTCATAGGTGGAGTTCCATAATCAGATTATTGCTCTTTTTCTACATCCACTTTAGTACAAACTGTGCTGCCTAACTTCTGCTTGGAATATGTCCAGATCTATGATTTAATACGCAATTCCCCAGTGTGGATATTATTGTCCCTTTCTCTTATGTAGTGTTTCGCAGCCGATTGACAATATTTTGTGTTAAATGTGGCTATGTGCCGTATGGTGCTTTATTTAGAGTAATGTTATGCCAGTTCAGATGATTGTAACTGATCCTTTGAATCCCCGCGAGTGTGATATTCGGTTTTAAGATGAAATCTATGCGTTTTAATAAGCAGGAAATGTTGATTATTAAAATATGTCAATATCCATGCGAGCGCTTATAAAAACCATTGATAGATATAAAAAGATTAACATCTCATGGCAAAGTGTTTTGGTCCGTGTATCGCGTATCTCTGTGAATTTGACTGGAAAGCCGATATCATCAGAGGGGGGCTTAAAATGGCATTTTAAAGATGGCAAGGAGTTTGTAAGGCCCGTTGTCCCGACCGAGCGAAGCCTAAGATTGCATTCCACTATAAAAAGGAAATGGATGTGAACTCCGCTCACAGCTGTCCCTTTGGAATGAGAGACACTCTGTCCGGCGGTTTTTAGTGGTGTAGGCTTTCCCGTCCTGCTCTCAGACGCAGCGACGCAGGATCAGAACGTGCCTGGCAGCGAAACATCAGACTTTACTGCGCCTCTCCGTTACCAGCACCGGTCTCAGGCCTGATTATTTAAACAACGGGGTTTGGGTCGCTTTCAGGGGGCTCCTCTTTCAGAAGAGCGTTCTGAACAGAAGTCCTGGAGAAGCGCTGGGTGGGGCGCGTCTATTATTCCGCGAAAATCCCCCCCCCCCCCCAGAACCCAGGCCGGTTGTTTTGGAAGCCGCAATCGGTGATTCACCGACTCCGAGGCCTGTTTAGGAATTGCGTGCGCTTGAACGAGAGAGCCATGCACGCTCCAGTCCAGCCGGTGTTTTCGAAGGCCTGGAGGAGCAGGCTTGCGTGCGTGTGGACGCACGGCGCGGGCGGCGACGCTGCTCGTTTGACGAGCATGACTGGCTCTTTCCGCAAGCTCCCCCCGCCCCCTCGCTGTAGGTGGGGGTCTCGCCGTCTGAGAATTATCCGTTTTGTGTCTTTGGTTTCATCAAAAGCGCAACGTGGAGAGTCGGTTTGATCGGCTGAGTGGGCGAAGTCGATGACTGCAGAGCAGCGCGCTGATCTGTGTGATTGATTTCCCATGTGTCCGGGCCCTGTAGGGATGCTTTATGAGTTGCGTCGTGTGGAGAACAATGTCAAGTTATCACGTCCCGCTGTAATTTATGGACTGTCAGGCCTGTCAGACTGTTTAGGAATAGGGGGCGTCGATTTGGGGGGGATTGCTTGTCCTATTAGCTCGTTTATATGGTCCCTTTCCTCCAAAAGTCTGTCACATGATTAATGTCCCAGTGGAGGCTCATTGGTTCCCAACAGTGATGTCATTCATGCCCCAGAAGGGATGAAATTGTGATAGCTGCCTAAAAAGCCTCTACTAAACATTCCCGCATGCATACACAAATGGGACAGTCACACACTAGCACACAGGCATGGACGCCTACATAATCACACACCTCATATACATGCACGCACATATGGTGCATTAGTATGCTGCAAGTATGCATGCACTCACACATGCATGCACACACGCAAACAGACACGCATGTGCACACACACACAGACACACACACACACATGCACATACACACATGAACGCACGCACACACATGCGCACGCACGCACACAAACAAACACACACACTCTTTCCCTGCCTCTGAGTGTTTTTCTCTCCTCCTCCTGCAGAACCAGGACCAGGACGCCGAGGAGCTGGTCTTCAGCCACTTCGTGATCTGCAACGACACCCACGAGACCCTGCGCTTCGGCCAGGTGGACACGGACGAGAACGTCCTCCTGGCCAGCCTTCATAGCCACCAGTACAGCTGGCGCTCCCACAAGTCTCCACAGGTACCGCCTGACAGAGCCAGCGCTTTTAATTAGGGCCTACAAAACCCCCCTGCGCCCCCCACATCATCTCTCTCCCTCCTCAGGAAGCTCCACGCGCCCGCGCCCTGACACCATCGTTATGGGAGAGTCATTGCGTTTAACCCTTTGCGGTCGGAGGGTGCCGGTCGTGGGGTTGAGAGGAGGAGTTTGGACGGCGAGCGCACGTTCACAGAGAGAGCGCGCGCGGAGGAAAGCCGAGCTGAGAGAAAGGCACGAGCGTGATCACGCGCGGCCCCGTCAATCACGCTGGATTAATCAGCCGTCGGACGCACGGGGCCCGCTCTCTGACCTCGCCAGGGCCGAACCGGGGGCCGTGGAGACGGCAGGGCCCGCTGCAAAACACCGAGCTCCTTATTTTACACGCTGAGCTCACTCCGCTAATGTCGTTTTAAGAGATCGCTGGCAAGGCTGGAGTTCAGCCTGTCCTCATCCTTCAAATATGTTATTTTGGAGATGCATTCCGCGAGATTAGCCCGCGTATCCCCCGCAATATTGATAGTTCTGCTTCGAGACGAGCCTCCCCTGACGTTTGAAATGAAAACAAAGGAGGGAATGGGAAAAGCGCAGCTTAGAAAGTGGAATGAGTAAAAAAACACTGTTAGCGGAGACATGGCCCCCCTTGCGTCAGCTAGGGTACGGAACTCATAACTGTTAACATGTATTTACTGTACCACATGTTCGAAGGGACCCTGGTATGCGCTGGACAGCTGCCATGGTGACACTTTTCAGCTATTGTTTGCCCTGGTTTAGTGCCTCTTTACTGTGCACGAAGTGGGTTTTAGCTCCTTTAGAGTCTCTCTGTGCTCGGCTGCAACTTTAGTAATAGAGCGTGGGGGGGAGAGACCTCAGGACGGGAGTTAAACTTGTCCCCTACTGAGTCTGCCGGCTCGTGCAACAAGTTGTCCGGGCCAGTCCTCCAGAGCGGCGGAACTCGGCCGCGCGAGGGTGACATCATGCTCGGGAAATGAACCTGTCCCTGCAGACCGGGCCGGATCCCTCGCTAACCCCCTCCGTCCCCCCCACCGGAGTCAGCCGGAACTTGGAGAGCCGATCGGGTGATGACTGCGGCGATCCGTCCCTCTCTCCCGAGCCCCAGAGAGCCTGCTGGACGTGAGCTCAGTGTGCGAGGCCACCTCAGGGCGTGGGGAGGGGGGCTCACGTGACCCAGGCCAAATCTAAATTAGACCAGGTGCTCCCAGAGCGGGACAGCTCTGTGGACAGCTCTGGTCCAGGCAGCACTGGAGAGCTGCGGGACCCAGGCACCAACCCTTCAAACAACATCCAGAAATAACTTTTATGGGATGCCATTTTTCCATCTGTAGTTGAATGGGGAACATGCCCTTATTGTCAATACCTTTTTTGAGGGGATTTGTACTACTTTCTTCTTGCTTTTTGATGGTGTAGATCAAGGGTTTCTGCAATTCTTAAAATTACAATATCTGAAATAGGCACCATTTTGCTATTTACCTTATCTAGAGTGGCAAATCTTCTGAACCCTGATTCCATTTCCCCTCACCCCCCAAAAAACGAAAGAAACCTTTCCCTACCTTCCCTTCCACGTGTTAATTCTAGTGACAGAGGATTACCTTGCATTAAACTGGCTTTTTCAACGTTTGCACTCATTGTAATTCGCTCTGGACGAGAGCCTGAGCTAAATGGTTAAAATGCAAACGTAAAACATGAGACACTTCCTCAACGTTCAGGACAGATTGTATTTGTATGCACTCTGGTTCCTGTGAGGCAGGGTGCTGGGGACACTGTCTCCATTATGTGGGGGTGGTTGGTCGATGGAATGCGTTTTGTCAGAGCAGCTCTTGGGGAGGACCGCGGCGCAGGTCACACCCCGCTGTGTCGGGGGGGGGGGTGGTCGCGCATGGTCTGTATCAGCGCATGGCTTCCCTGCTCCAGCCCGGCATGCCATCACACACCGCTAATTTAAACGCCGCAGGATCCCCCCCCCCCCCCCCCCCCGACCTTGTCTGTCAGAGTGATTTGTGTTCTGGCGCAAGGGCGTGTCACGTCAGCCCCTCTGTCAGGGACGACGCGTTACCCCCGCCCGCCCGCACGTACGCACACGCTCTGTTTTCATGGGACCGGAGTGGCGGCGGGAACATGTGGCGGAGATGGTTGAAATGTCTGGCTGCTCCATACAGGGTACGCAGAATGATGGAAATCCCTGTGGTTTGTGTGGTTTGGACGGAGCGGAGGAAAGACCTCTAGGTTGGAAGAACTTTTAAGTGCCTACAAGGAATATGCATAATGGGAATAAATTGCAACTTGGTCGCGTTTAGGAGCTCTGCTTTCCAGCTCTCGGGAGTTACTGTGCCAGGGATGTGGGGCTTCGGTGCTGTCGTTGGCGGTCTGAGGGTGGTGTGAACGCTCGGCCCTGCGGTGAACTTACACTCCCAGGTAATGAGAGCAGACTGCAGAGGATCCACCGCAAAGGCAGCGAGCGGCTTGGAGCTGCCGCTTGTGCCACTGGCTGCATCCGAGGGTCAGTGAGGGTTTTCCAGGGTAACAGATAGAGGAGGGACCACAGCTACTGTGAGAGAGTGCCACGGGAGGGTCAGTGTACCCGCCCGCGAGGGGGAGCTCCTCGCGTATGGCCGAGAGTCGGCTGCCCTGTGGACCGCCCCACACGTCTCGCCTTCGCTGATCTGAAGGTTTAAACCTGGAAATGCTTACCGCGGTAATGGCGGCAAAACGTTGGCGCTTCCTTGTGCTTGATTTTCCACCACCTCCATGTGACTCACCAGGCTCACCCAGCACCCTCCAGGGTGAGCCTGGAGAGCGCCATGGAAATTGAGGGAGCTCCTGTGGCACTCTTGGGTTATCCAGGGCCTCCCTGCTGGTGCTGCCTAATCCCTTTCCTGAAGTGTGAACAGACGCACGGTGCAGGCAGACGCGCACACCTTCAGCGCAAACATGGCCTGGGTCCTTAGGGTTCCCAAGAAAGGCACAGGCCTTCAAAACCTGAGGCCAGAACCTTGACACACACGTCCTCCTCCTTGCTGCCACCACTGTAGAGTCCTTCCCCTTTTTACTTTTCTATTTTTGTTTTAAAGTGTAAACTGCCCTTCTTGAGACTTGGCATTTAAATCTGTTTGTTTTTTCTCCACTGTTTTGGAAACCTTATTTGTTTTCATTTTCGTAATCAGCCGTGTGATTCGCATTTTTCGCAAGTGAGACAATTTATGCCTGAGAATGCTTTGAAACTAAAGTGGCATGGGGAGACAAATCTGTCTATAATTTTGATCCGAGGGATGATTTGATGTCTTTGAGTCTTTGTTTTTGCTCGCAAATTCCTTAAACTCGCTTGCAAGTGGTTAAGAAAATATACTTCCTCAAACAACTGGTGAAGCGTAGTTTTTTTTTTCGTCTGTGTTTTCCCAGCAAAACGAATGAGCTAGCGCAGTTTTCTCCTGCGTTATTCGTCAGTCTGCACTTTGCTGGCCGGTAGCGACACAAGGCCTCTCTTATTACCTCGTAAACATAACAAACACAGAAGGGGCGCCTCTGTTTTTAAACTGCTCTTACCATTATATTTCTGTTAACTTGCCTCATTTTATTGGCGGCCCCCACAACGTCGTTCACAGTAAATACTTCAACACCTGCCGGCTGGGCCAGCTCAGTTCATTACGCACTTTATTGATGGAATGTCGGAGTCAGGAGAGGAGCGTGTGCATGTGGCCGAGCTGGGAGAATGGCGGTTGGGGGTGGGGCGTTTGTTTTACCTGATCAAACACTGCAATTGCCAGTTCCCCCTCAATGGGCAGTTGGTCACCTCTTTTTGCCTTTTGCTTTGTGTGGCAGGACACAGTCCTTTTTCGCTGTCGGTGGAACTGTGCAATTTTCAGAAACCGCTGCAGAAACTGTAGTACAGCATTGTTAATACGCAGCCATCAAGAATAGTGATCGCATTTCTCCACCAAGCACAAAGTTCTTCATTAATGCCTGGACCTTTACAGTTTGCTCAGTTTTTGATTTGAGAAGTAATACGTGGATTTGTGATGTGTAGGTATGTGGGAGAGTGAATTGAATGACATACAAAAATTACAGATAGAAAAACAGAAGAGGGAATTTGATGATGAGGTTTACGTCTGTGAGCTAGAGAAGTGCCTCCACTCTGTGCTGTTGTGACCTTTGGTTTGACCAAGGTTTAGTCCAAGTTCTAGAAGCAAAACATCCTCCATTACTGCTTATCAGCTCAGTGCATGCCTGTAGTACATGAAGTGGCAGCTGGTTAGTGAACACTATCAGTGGTATGCACTGGGGCTTCAGTGGCCTTTACTCAGTTTCATCCAGTCTGGTAGAGTCATCAGAGTGGTCTGGTGTGGAGGGATCCAAGCACGGCTTGGAGCATCTCACAGTGATGGTGGTCTCCCTAGAGATGGGAGAGTCAGGCTTCAAGAACACCAACAATGGGTGGAGTCTACTATGACCTGTGAATCTCATGACCCAAACTTTGCTCATCAATGCCACTCCTCTGCAAGGGATAAATGGGGAGACGGTGATGACATCACAGACTGTGCCAATAGGAGGTGCCAAGTGCACTTGTGTTAAGCTGTAAAAACCTGTGTGGATGTGGGTGAGTGGCTCTGTAATGCCAGCCAGGCCCGGAAGGTGTGTCTGTCACAGACAGGTTAAAGGCCCCAGCGGTCTGTGGTTGGCCCAGTTGTTTCAGACTTCCAGACGAATGGCGGAAACCAGGGAGTGAATCTGCCCTCCGCTTGTCTCCAGTGTAGCCAGCTGTTTTTTTACAGAGGTGACTCAGAAGCTAACGAGTTCACCCCAGTCCGCGGCGAAATTCTGCTGCGCCGCCGTTTTGTTGGGAGCGAACCTCGCCTGTCCCCGCCGTACCCTCTGTCCCGCGCAGTGCCTGTCCTCTCCGCCGACTCCCAGCCGCGAATTTATTAAATTGCAAATGCACCCTTTGAAGTTCCCGGCTCGCTCACGGGAGAGGGCTCTGCGGCAGAACAGAACGGACAGCTGCCCAAAACCGCCCCGCATCTCCCCCCCCACCCCCACCCCCCGGCGTTGGCCGCGTTAGCCTCTGCGCCGGAGCGAACGGGTACAGCGTCTGCCCTCCCACTGCCCCCGTTCACTTTTCGGGGGGGGGGGGAGGGCGCAAGGCTTAATGTCTTTTGTTGTCTCCGTGGAAGCCTGTTTCCCATTACGCGCGCGGCCCTCTCCCGCTCCTCCAGTCGCCAGACAAACGGAGCTCTGTTCGGCGCTGGGGCGTAGCGCTCCGGACAACAATGCCAGCGCGCCGGTATGCTTCCAATTTCCCCACTCCGTCTGCGGACCCTGGGCATTGTTGCGACGGCGCGGCGACCGACCGCGGGCTCGTCTCGCGCTCCGCGGGGAATCCGAGAACGCTGATTCCCGTCACTTTCCCCGAGACGATCCTCATCTGCGGATTGCGTTCGGGGGTTTCAGTACCAGCGGTGTTTGAAACAGTGCTTTCTTGTTTGCTTTTTCTTTTGTCTTTTCCTCTCCCATGTGACATGCGTATAGAGGATGCTTTTGTTCACCCTGTTGAGTCGTTGGTCAGTTTGTTCTTTCATGTCTCAGTCACACACCAAATATTTGGCCTTTTTTTCTTTGGAATTTTTACTGGGGATCTGTAGATTTTTCAGGGAAATGTTTTGGGAGTAGCCCTTAATACGAAAGGCCAGGGTTTCGGCCGTGGTACTTGTTTAATCATAGGGCGAACGGCTTTTGTTGGTTAATTGACTCACCACATAATTAACAGCATATTGAAAATATGATGGCCCTGCGTGTTTGTGTTCTACGCCATGTTTCCATGGCAATTACGCTGCTAGTTATCTTAGCTGGCAGCACCACAGAAAGAGGAAGTGAGGCAAATAACTGTTTCAGTAATCCATGGATTGTGTAATCGATGAGTGTATTTTAATCTTGTCATGGCCGTTGCCAATTAATCAGCTTACTGCATTGATCTGTATTGCAGAGAAAAGCGTCTGTTAAAATGCACACCAACGGTGTTGGTTTTAAAAAAAACACAACGACGAACGCAAATACCGACACGTCTGCTGAAATCATTGTGGAACTTGTGCAGATGTTTCCAGAGTGATGCGAGCGCTGTGCTGTATGGCATCACATGACTTAGAGCCTCTGATGCTGTTTTTCTTTAAAACAGCAGCTGAGAGGAACGTTCAGTTTGCTGGACATTCGACAAATTCTATCAGCTGTGAGGTATGTAAGCTCTTCTGGCCACCCGAATCCGTTTCCCAGGAGAAGCCGGCTCGTTCTGCTCCACGGTCTAACCGCCCAGCTCAGAGCACAGCCAGCACATCGTGCTAAAATCAGAGTGGCTGTTTGGGTCGGCGAAGGCCATGGGGAAATGTAGCCATTAGGGTTACAATTTAAGTGTCTGGGATTTAACTCAAAGCTAAACCCTAACTACTGGTTTCTAATAATCCCTAACCAGATGCACTCATTCCGATCGAAATTAGAACCCAGAAACTGGTTTGGAACTTGCCACTTAAACCGAGCCAAGTGCAATCATGGTCCAAACCCCTGTAATCTTTGCGGAGGTAGGGTTGCAACTAAAAAATATATTTTGAAGTTTTCCTTCCTCAAAATATCCCCTAAGCAAATATTAGCTACTGACATCTCGGCAAAGCAAGTTACATGCATGCGGGGAAAATATCTAAGGTTTCCACAAGGGAGCATGTTTCTGTAGTTTATAATTTCAGCCTCACCAAGGCAATTCTGTAGATGCAGAAGTGGTGGTCTAACAGTTGCATGCCTGAGAGCCTAAAACTTGTCCTCGTTAGGAACACACTGCTGACACTTGAGGCGATGCAGCTGTTGCCAGGTTTGAACTACTTGGCTTTTTTGATTACTTGGCTACTTGACTTGCTTTTTCCTTCCCCTTTCTCTTTTCTGCCCAATTTGGAATGCCAAATCGTATATGTATCAGTACTCATTGCTGTAACCATCCATTCAGGAGAGTGCAGACTAGCACGCGCTCTCCTGTGAAGCACGCAATGCCAGGCATCGATACATATCATACCGCAGTTCATAAGCGGGGCAAGACACTTCATGTATAGCTTGACTAGCAGACTTTCAGTCGAACACTCCATCCACCCCACCAGCGGGGTTAGCTGCCATCCCGGCTGGCTGAAGCCCTCTCATTCCTGGGCTAGTGGTGATCATGGGGCACCCTGCATGGCTGCTTACCATGGTCTGCACTGACACGGCCCAGGTTTGATTCCAGACTGCAGGGCCCATCCATGCATTGGAACAGTGCCTTAGCAGGATGAGCCATTGAGCATCCCTGCTTTCCTTTTTAACAGCATTTCACCTAAGTGCAGTGTTCAAATAAATCTGCTGCAGTGTGTGTTTCTTCTCTACAAGGTGTTGCAGAAATGAGTGAATGGCTCCATACTACATTACGTTGCGGTGAACGAGTGATTAGATCTCTCCCATTTGATATTGTTTCATTAAAAGCTGAGTTGTGCTGATTGATTTTTCCCACAGGTCTCTCGTGGCAGCCCAAAGCAAACTGTATTAATCAGAATGCCTGGCTCAAACACTCATACAGTATGTGTTTATTCCCTCTGACCATTCGGTCCCGAGAGCCGTGTAATGGATATGAATATACAGATACTTTGCTGATTCTGACGCATGTATTCCGATCCCTGAGCAGAGCTTCTTTGCCTTCCTGTTTGAGTCATATTTGCACCCTGGATGATTTAACGGGGCCCGCTGATGTTGTGTAGGAGTTTGTTTTTATCAAGACAGGTATTCAACTTTTATAAAGGGCAGAGGGGGAGAAACCGCTTGGCTGACGTGGTATACATTTATCAGCTTCCCTAATACAGCACTTAAAGAAGGTTAAAACATTTGGAAGCCTTTTGTAGTTTGCGCTTTTTTTATTTTTATTTCCGTGCGTATCCTGTGCAACGGTGTCGCTTGTTTTTCACCGCCTGGCCCGACGTTAACTAAAACAAGAGCGGCGATGTCCGTTTGAAGTTCCGAGGAGAGAAGTTATTATGGCTTCTCCCTAAAGGTCAAGTGTAGCCGCAGGCATGATAAAGTGGAACATGGGGACTGTTGAAATAACAAAGCTGGCTCCCCAGATGGGCCAGAGGTGCGCTGCTCCTGCCTGGCCTCCGTTGTTTACTGCACTCTGCCACTTCCTGGTGAGTAATTCCGAGTGGTGATCTGAGAAATTATGTCATTTCCATTCAGAAACACCAGACTTGGGAGGATGAGCCTCAAAATTGAAATCAGGCTCTGATTAGAAATGTTATTGTAATAAAATACCTCTTCAAAAAGGCAGAGGAATGTGGCGCTCGGTGAAACAAAGGCCCAGACCATGATCTGACCAGGAGTTTGACCTCCAGAGTGTGTGTGTGTGTGTGTGTGTGTGTGTGCGTGCACGCACATGTCTGTGTGTGCGCGTGTGCGTGTGCGCGTGTGCGTTTGCGTGCCTGTGCATATGTGTCTGTTTCTTTTGGAGGGGGCTTTTAACAGATTTAAATGTTGAGCACTTTTTAAGAGGGGCTAGTGTATAAATCTGGACTTTCCAGTGCTTTAGCATCTGTTGCTCTTTTATTCATTTTCAAAGATCTTGAGAGCCTTTCTTCTTTTCCATTTTGGAAGGTTTGTAAATGAGGATCACCACACTTGAAAAAGTTTTTGTTTGCAAGAGATCTGTCACTTGTGCATGCCATACCTTGGTCATGTTCTCCAGTGCCAGTGACTTCACTGAGGAAGCCTCATGGTTCTTCCACATTTGTCCAGACTTAACAATGTAATTGACCTCATTGAAAGATATATAGATGTAGAAATGGCAGTTTTTATGACCAAAATAAATCTGAATCCTATTTAGAAGTGTGGAATACAAGTGCAGCCACATGTGATTGTTTTGCGCTTCCAACGCTTCATGTGCATTTTTCCAAGTTTATTGTGTGTGACCTAGCCTGCAAGCACTTCAATAGCGCGGAGACTCAGAGCACGTTCAAACCAGTAAACAGGAACTTTGTTCCCCCTAACAAACGGTCTTTAAACAAAGCCCCTTTTGTTTACTTGCCATTTGAACAGGCATAAATAAAGTCAGAAAAACTCCTTTTTTCTGCTCGTCTGTCTGCTCGGCTTCCCAGCTGCTGCACATCTGCATCGAGGGCTGGGGGAACTGGCGCTGGTCCGAGCCCTTCAGCATAGACAACGCGGGCACCCTGCTGCGCACCATCCAGTCCAAAGGCAGGACGGCCTCCCTCATCATCAAGGTCCAGCAGCTCAGCGGTGTGCAGAAGCAGGTATGGGTCCCGTGCCCTTCCCCTCACACCTCACTCCCAGCCCTTCCCCGCACACTTCCCTCCCAGCCCTTCTCCGCACACCTCCCTCCCAGCCCTTCCCCGCACACCTCCCTCCCAGCCCTTCCCCGCACACTTCCCTCCCAGCCCTTCTCCGCACACCTCCCTCCCAGCCCTTCCCCACACACCTCACTCCCAGCCCAACATTAAAGGGTTCCCATGTGTCTGCTCTGCCACCCTCTGACCAGTGCAGTCTCAGTAGACCACGCACACCAAAACTGACAATCCACTCATGTGCAATATCACTGTATAAAGTATAAAGTATACTGAACTGTGCATTGTTTGTATATATTATATCTATTATATTTTTACTCTATTGCGCTATCCCCATTGCTGCTGTAACACTGCAAATTTCCCCACTGCGTGATTAATAAAGGATTATCTTTTCTTTTCTCTTATCACCCAAAACCAAACACCATTCACCATTTGCATCAAAGGAAGAAGCTAATGTCTTAATAAAGAAGGGGCAGTATTAAGGTGTCTAGTCACAGTGAATCTCAGTGTAGATCATAGTCTGTAGGCTTCAGCGCTCATTCTGTCAATTCCCCTTTCATTTTTTAGTCACTTCACCTCTGATAGGCTTCTGTCCTCACAGATTGGAGCCAGGCGACAGCCTCTGATCGTACCCCCTTCCATCTCCATGCCTTGTTTCGCATTATAATCTGCAGCCATCACACTGGAAAAACCTGCAGCTTTTTCCAAAAGTTCCTCTGATAAGTAAAAAAAAAAAAAAAACTCATCAAACTGAACTTCAATTCCTCTGAGCCTTAATCGTAAAATTTAAACAAAACATCACAGACCAGTAAAATAAATTTGTAAATCATGTTTAAATGGCTCAAAACAGACAAACATTTCTTTGAAAAAGATGCCAGCAGAGAAAGAGGGGACACTTTGTTATGTAAATATTGTCAAGTGTCACACATGTCTCTGTAGCCTCTAGACAAAACAGAGCTTTGCATTCCTGTCTGGTCTGTTCCATGTAATGTGTACATCTTGTTCCCATTGGTACAAATGATAGGGTATGAGCCCTGGTCACATTCAATTCACAATAAAAGCTGGAAGATTATGCCAGTGGCAACAATAACCAGGAAGGCTTCTCGCTTCATGGACACATTTTAATTCTGTTCAGTTGCTGGTGATGCTACCATAGACCCGCCAGAGGTTTATCGTTTTGCAAACTCGTTTCTCCACCATGTTTCTTCCTTTAGCGAACCACCATTTTGAGTGTCCTTAAGAGCAACGTGTTAAAATGGAGGGGAATGTTTTCAATTGCGGGAATGCGGTTTCGGTGATAGCATCTTTTTTTACTCTGGTGCGCTCTCGCCAAGGGTGTAACATTAGGAGCCCTTAAGTGTGATGCCTCTGACATCATTGGTGATATTTTAGGGAATTCATGTCAAATAAAAAATGTAAAAAAGCAGTGAAGATCACCCCCACCCACTCGCACAAGCATGAAAGTTCCTCTGGGCGTGCGGCATGTTGGAGCAGTCAGTGAGCACGGCCGAGCTGAGGGCCCGCTGACACGCCGGGATGATGGATGAGCAGGAGAAGCATCTCTAATTACAGCCCAGCTCTCCCAGACTCATTAGCGCTGCCGTGACCCAGAGAGGAGAACGAGGCACGCCGGGGGTGGTGGAAACAATCACTTCTGAGCACAATTAGGACCGTCAGCTCCAGATGAAGCGTCCCCGGGGACCGGGCAGGGCGGGTTGGGGAGGAGAAGCGAGGAGGAGAAGCCATCTGAATGCCAGAAGGCCCCGCTTGCTCTCCAGTGATAGACAGTCACCCGAGAAATCCATCACTTGCTGAAAACGCTGTCAGAATCCATTTAGGGTGGCTTTAATAACGCCACATGCATGAGCACTGAGTCAAGGAGGCTCTGTTGCAGATTAAGCTCGAGGCTGCCATGTTCCTCATGTCCCTCCATACCGGTCCTCTCTCCCCCACCAGATCATGATCTGCGGCAGGCAGGTGATGTGCAGCTACCTGGGCCAGGACATCGACCTGCGGGTGGTGCAGCACTACGTGGGGCCCGACGGGCAGACGGTGGTCAAGGAGCACGTGGACTGCCTGGAGGGGGGGCGTAAGCTGCCCTCCTACGTCCTGGAGGACGCGGAGATGACGGAGCTGTGCGTGCGGGCGCGCGGGGACGAGGACTGGTCCCAGGACGTGCGGCTGGAGAGCAGGGAGAAGGGCACCGGCTCCGTGGTGCAGGTGAGGACTGGCACCCCCTCCCCACCCCCCTTCACATCCCCGCATTCCCACGCAGCACAGGACCACCAACGCTGCACCAGCTTTGCTCTGTTGAGTCTCAATAGACCACAGTGGCCAGGATATTTATTTGCATCGAGAAATCATTTACTTGGGTTTTTCTTTTTTGTTGTTTGGAAGGGCCGTAGCTCAAAATACTCAAGATGTCCTTTGAGACACTGGGAACACAGTTTACAAAAACTGCATAATCACAAACACAAACCGAAAACAGGAAACAGGAATGAATTGGGATGAAGGAGCTGTAACCGTGGATGCTTACTCAAATGGTCTCCTAAATGGCTCGCGCTTATTATTACCATGCAATTCATGTGTCCAAGGTTCCCATGGGTCCTTGAATGCTTTGAAAGCACTGGATTTTGAGCATAGAAAATTCAGTGTTTTGAAACGGCTTGGTTTTAAGGTTTTTTCTCCTACGTTATAAACTTTACATAACTTTCCTGTTTTACGTTGGTACACTTATCATGTGCAATAAAAGTCCAGTGTTATGAATTCAAACCATGCAATACTCCTGAAAAAATTCAACATGATAGAAAGTGATATTTATAATTGTGCATAAACACTATAAAATTAATATCTTCCTATGTGCAGGCTCTGTTAGCATAACATCACTATACACGCTGCTTTAGAGTGCACTTTCATGTCTTAGCCCACAAACCTCCTAATACCCTATTCATATCATCGTAAAGCCAGCAAGTCATTTGTCAAGTCATGTCACAACTTCTCTAAATGTATAAAATGTCCTTCCTCACTCAAAAATCTCTCTGTTGCAATCAAAAACGTAAACTCAAACTGAAATAATATCTGGATACCCCAGAAAGTGAACTTTTTATCAATTTTATGCTTGTCTTACCCTGGTGTATTTAAATGACTCATTTGTAAATAAGATTACGAATGACAAATTACATTACTCATTCCTAAATAAGATCCTTGAAAAAATGTCCTTGAAGTCCCTGGAACACAGGGACTTGCTGCTAAAATTCAGTTTTGTCTGTATTTTACTTTGGGCTCTCTCTGTAAGGTTCCTCAGTCTACCTCGGGAGGACGTTCACAGGCTCCAGAATGCAAAAGAATTCCCTCCTTAAGGGAAATTTGGTAAATGGTCGGTGTGAGCGGAACACAGGAATACTCACTGGAGTTGTGGGGTTGGGTGTTGTGGGTCAGCTTTGGGTTCTTACCGAGTGACTGGCCTGGTTTTACACCTTCATCTGACAGGAAAATCCCACGTCAGAATCAGAACTGAACGCTCATTGTGCTTCAGTTCTTGAGCCACTTATAAATCAAGTCCCATGCTGGCTGTGAATTTAAAAAATGTTTTAAAGACCTCTAACATTTGGAAGGCTTGACAAGGAGCAAAGGTAGAGTGGGATTAAAAACCTGGGGAATTTTTAAAGTATGTAGTATACATATTACAAGGGCAAAATTACAGGTTTTAAATCACAGATCTTGTCATCCTTAATGGCTCATTATCCTGTGTTAATAGTTAAACAATCATTTGCCCTAACTGCTGTGCAGAGTTCTAGTTACAGAGATTTTGAGGGGATTTTCTTTTGCAATGCGAGAAAGCCAAGAACCAAGTTGGGTACATAACAAGATGATGTGTCTCCAGGCCTTGATATGAACATGATGTTAGTTAGTGGGGCTAATGTACTGTGATTATTATGACCAGGCTGGTTCTGATTCCTCCTCCGCACAAAACAGTTTTCTTTGGGGAGGTGGCCCTGTACATTTTCCCCATTGGTTCTTTGTACAGAAGATAGAGAGATTTTCATGGTGCAACAGTCACCATGTTCTATGTTAAATGTTAACTCGTGTTAAATGTTAATCCAAGGCTTGGTTAGTGTTTGAATGGGAGACCTCCTAGTTAAGCTGCTGCTGGCTGTAGTTTTTATGGACATGTACAGGGCCATCTTCTGTTTGCTCATGTAAAATATGATGGGGACACTGTGCCCATATTTTATCGTCTTTTGGATGAGATGTTCCTGACTCATTAAAGTTCCAAAGGCATTACAAAAACTATGGAGCCTTGCTGATGTCCTGGAAAAATTCTCAGCATGGCTTTATCTGCATGGCACATATTGACCCCCCTCTCACCACCTCTGCTGATGGGTGGTGAGTGCCACGCATTTCTGATGTGCTTCACCTCAGTGGGTCCTACCCATTGGTGCAACCTGGAAAAAGCTGTTCACTGTACAGTACTTTGGGATAAACTGGTGAAGATAAGGTGCTGTATGAATGTAATCCTTAACTGAGTGATGGAAGCAGGAGTGTCCCTGCTGGGCCTGGACTTTGTGCATTAAATGAAGTTACCCTGAGGTTCTGCCCTGGTTCCCTCTGCAGGTTCCGTGTTCCAGTGGCTCCCTTCTGTATGTTTGGTGCACCCTCCTCACCATCGAACCGGGCACCCACATGCAGCAGAGAGTGGTGAGTGTATGTAGGACATGCAAATACTGCCAGAAAACTTTCGATGTCATTCTTATTCCCAGGAAAGTGTGCTGGAACCATCCTGTGTAGGGAGAAGTGTTTTTAATAAAGTCTTGTTACTTCGGGTTGCAGTTCCACAATATACTTCTGATTTGCATCCAAATAATCACAGTAAATCTCTCGCAGTGAAAGTACAACAATGACGAAAGTTTGTAATTGATTTCCAACTACATGCAACAGATGCGCATGGAAGTTTTGTATTCGTGCCGCATTGTCTTCATACAGTGGGGCTGGATGAGAATTAAATTGGTCTGTTTTCCATGTGGTAAGCCAGCGCAGACAGTGCTGGGGAGATTGCAGGCACTGTGGTGGAGAGCTAGAACAGAGCGAGCCGTTTCCCATCCCAGTAGGGAGCGGGGCAGGGCCTGAGGAGGGCTGGAGGGGGTCCTCCAACTGGCGCGCCATGCCGCTCTCAGCTCCCGGCCCAGTCAGAAGTTCCTCTCCCAGCCTGTCAAAAAGCTCTGCACACAACCCAGATCTACATGCTGGCCTCTAAATTAAATCACTCCCATATCATGGCCAACAGTCCTCTACCCACTTTATTTTATTTATTATGCCATGTAAGAAAGATTAAAAACAGCATGTGTGCAGATATTTTCTTAGAAGATACACAGAAGTTAAAAAACCTCAAAATTTTGTTTTTCTAAGAAGGGTAGTGGATGGTCCGCCCTCCTTCTGTGTTTTTTACTTTATTCTGACATCTAAAGAGCAGAGAGGGTAACAGATAGAGAACAGATTGTGAACCAGCCGCCCTACAGACTGTGTCACACGTTACTCGTGTCTTTTCAGAGGGTTTCCTTTCCTACAGATAGGGGAAAGTAATAGAATAAATAAGGATAGAAAAAAGAAAACCAAGTAGGGACAGAGATTTATACTTTATGTTTATGTATACGTACGGTTTAAGATAAAGTTACAATAAGACTAGAAGGTTAAGGAAAGGTGAAAGATGGTAGTAACTGAGATGTGTGACATTTGTATTCTGAAAAACGTAACTCCGCAGAAATAACCTGGCGAGTCTGTGTTGTGTCCCTGTGTGGCCCTGCACAGGTGGTGTTCAGCCCCCTATTCCTCATGAGGAGCCACCTGCCCGACCCTGTCATAATCCACATTGAGAAGAGGAGCTTGGGCTTGCAAGAAAGCCAGGTGGTCCTCGGGCAGGGCCATGAGGAACCCCTGCTGAACGTAGAGTCTGACCTCATGCACCACCTCACCTTCCAGGCCAGGTACTTGAGCCACACCACCCTTCTCCAAACCAGCTCACTTCTGCCTCCCCACACCTCATTTCACCCCCCCCCCCCCACCCCTCCTCTAAGGCAGGCTAGACCCAGTCCTTTTGAAATTGTGTGTGTCCCAGGAACCCATCTAAACTAAATGTCAGCTGCGCTACGACTTTACATTTCACAGTATGTCAAATCCAGGCATAATTGCAGGCCTGAGCCAGTGAAGCTGTAGCAGAAAGTGGCGGGTTTGCCCTGCATTTGTCAGTCTCTGCGGTGGGGAGCGGCCCCGTGCCAGAGCGGGTGAGCGTCTGCGCCAGTGTTCTGCGCTGGTGTGACGAGCGGCACTTCATTATGGGCAGGGCATGGCACACACATCGCTAATTTCATGACCTGCCTCAGCCGCTCGGTGCTTCCACCTCAGATGGGCTCGTCAGCTTGTCAACGGATTTCTTTGCTCGCAGACAGGCAAGAGTATCAAACGAGATCATCCTGTGCTGTCCTATTTCTTTCCTTGTAGTGCACTGTGCGTTCCTAAAGCATCCCTCATCCACAACCCCCCCCTTTCCCCCATGTACCCCCCCCCCCTTCCCAGACAAGTTTCAAATGTACACTGGTCACCAGTTTGATTTGCCTTCCTGCAATTACAAATAGTTGTGGCCTATAATGGGGAGGAGGAAATTCAGGCTGTGGTTGCTCTGAGCAGACAGACAGTTAACTGGATCTGTTGTGTCTCGCTTCCATATCTTTTCACTGTGTAGAAACCACATATAAGACCGACAACAATCAGAAGCCTGGACGGGTAGCCTCTGGGCTTCCAGCGGATCAAATGTTTCCCATCATCACATTCTCGTTTCGCATTTTTTTTGTTTGTTTTTTTCTTTTTTCCCCGAGACCCATAGAGCCATTTCCGTTTATAGCACAATGGACTCTATTAATACACATGCAAATCTGCCTCAAGAGAGGCCTGTCCCTTCGAGCTGAATTGGATGCTGACCTGACTCATGGATTTTTTTTATATTTCAGAGAAGCCACATTAGACTGCTGATTTAAGCCAAGACATTCCAGGTCAATGTTTCTCCTCACTGAGTTTACTCTTGGTCCTTAACCCGCCTCAGAAGGGACATCGGCGAGACTTCCCGACCGTGTCTTTGGCGTGCGCCTGAGCTTTTTTAGCTTCGCTCAGAAAAGCAAGACACCGCTGATTTGGGCGGGGGTCACTCTACAGAGCTTGAGTGTCATGATAGAATAAACACACAAGTCTGCTGGTGCTCATCTGTGCTCTTCTAAATTTGTCCTGCTGTTTAAGTTTTTGTGCGTTATGGTGGCGTGAGCTACATTCGTTTTAGCAGTTTCCTTCCACCCTGTTCCTTGAGAGCCAGAGGGATCTGCTGGTTCTGGTTGTTACTTGGCACTTAATCACTTCCAGGAGTTGATTACACTGTTAACTCATCCCACCTGGTTCCACTGGGAAGCCAGCAGACCTGCCGGCCCGGGGTATAGGACCTCCATTGCAGAGTCATTTTGAATGGGCGGCGGCGGATCGTGTGTTGGCTTGGACGGAGAGAGCAGAGTGTTGTGTTTGTGTTGTTCAGGGAGCAGGAGGACCCCTCGCAGTGCGCCGTGCCCATATCCTCCGGCCTCATCAAGCAGATTGTGAACAAGACCGCGGGCGGAGACGGCCATGAGCTCATCCTCTCCGACTTCTACGGAGAGAAGAGCCCCACCCAGCCGCCCTGGCCCTACATCAACAAGGAGTCTGACAGGTACTGCCCTCTCACGTCAACACCTTACTTTCATCCAATTAGGTTTCACCTTGACCAATCACAGCACTGTCAGCTGCATGCCTGCATAAAGACTTTGCCCTTTAAAACTCTTGAATAAATGTAAGTGCTAGGGTCCATTTACTAATGGATCTTCCCTTGTTGGTAGTATATCCAAATTTTGTGACAAGGGTAAGCCCACTGTCCTTTATTGGGCATTAGAAGCTTTTTCTTGATGACGTGCTGAGTTTAGCGCTGAGCCTGGTGCTAAGCAGTGTGATGCTGTCCTGCACAGTAGACTTCAAGGACGGGCGAGCAGGTGGAAAATGCGGTACAAAATCCTTGTCATTTAAATAAAATTTGAAAATGCTCAAAGGTCCCTCTCAAACAGAGAGGGACCGCTGCCGGGACTGTTGTGTGTGAAGTCTGTCACTCCACTGTAGCCACTGGTCTTGTGCTTCTGTAGAGCTGGAGCACAAAATGACCATCCCTGCATGGAGCCAGGTCATGTGACCAGACAGGAAAACAAATAGATCGCTTAGCCTGCCGCTCAGAAGCTCTTGAGTAGAGCCGCTCTCTTGCCGAGGAACAGGCCGGGAATCGGTCTCTCGCTTTTCTAGGACCGGTGTTGAACTTGGCGCGGAGATCGTCCCGGTCTTGAATGAGAAACAAACGGCGATGTCATCCGCGATACGAGCATCTGCTGGTCAGCTGCTCCGCGGCCGGCCGCGCTCATGGAAACCCGGAGAGCCGCAGCGAAAACAAAAGCAAAACAAGGGGAAAATGCTGCGCTCCAGGGCCTGGTCCCGCCTCCGTGGAGCGTGTGGACGGGGGCTCCCGCTCACGCGGTGCACCCGCCGGGGGGCCTGTGTGCGGAATCGCACCCGCATCACCTCACCTTCCCTCGCTGCGCTAACTGAGGAGGGAGGTTTGGCTCCCCGGTCCGGCCCCCGTTGGCCGACTGCAAGGCCGTAAAGTCAAGCTCAGGAAATCGGCTCAATTCCCGGTGCCTTGGATCGCTGCTTGTCTGATCGCATAGCTGTCAGCCTGGATGATCTATGACTGTTTTTGGGAAAAGGCCTGAAGTTTATTATCCGCTGCTCTCCTGGTAATTAAAATATATGTTCAAATCAGAGAGCTGCTCTGATTGTTTTTAATGAACTCAAACCACCGCAGCCTTCTGTAGTAGGGCCCTTTTGATGCAGGAAGCTGAAAGATGAGCGTCTTTCATCTCTTTGTTCATTCGTCACACAGAAAAACTTTGTAGGCGTGGCGGAGATATCCCGCTAAAGACTAGCGCAGATCCCCGCTGCTGCCGCAGCCTTCCTGTAGGCCCGAGACTTTCCACTGTCCGTCTTCTTCAGCCCTTGGGACGTCACCCGTTTTCTCACACTGCGACGGGGGCGTACGTTGCGTAGCGCAGCTGTTTGCTGTGATTTGTGCGTTTGTGTGTTTGTGTGTGCGTGCGTGGCGTGTGTGCGTCTGTGTCGCACCGAGACACTGGGAACGGTCCGTCTGAAAAAAAAAAATCACATCTTGCTAGCACACGCACACGCGAGTACACATGTGCTTTCACAGGCATTGTTACAAAGAGATCTCAGTGCAGTCATGTTAACCATATGGGTTTCTGCGGTTCTGCGGCTCTGTTCCTCTGCTATTCTCTCCCCCCGGAGTTGGTATCTGGTGGTTTGGTGTTGAATTACTCTGTCATTCATTTTCTTTCTCCCCCTTATGATCCAGACTTTATAACAAAGCATAAGGCCGAGGCAGATTTCCCATGGAAGTGACAGTCCGTGGCCGAGCCAAGAACACTGCTAGCGCTAGCAGAACCCTCCAATCTGCGCCGCGTTAGCGGCCATTTTAGTCAAACACAAGAGCCGGGCTGCAAACGGCGAAGAAACCCATACAATTGGTGTAATTTTCATTTTCAGATACCAAGTTATACACTTTGTGTTGTGTGGACCTAATAAGGTTAGACTTTCATACTGTACCTCCTTGCTTGGCTCAGAGAATGTAAATCCTGTTTCTCTTGGGCACAGAAAGTGGCAGTGGTAAATGGTTTTTTTTTTTTTTTTTTTTTTGAAGCACCTCGCTAATCATTAAGCAAACATCTTGTAGTGGTCTGGGAGTAACGGTTACTGAAGGAAACTGCGGCTGTCAGAACTCACACTTGATGCAGCTTATTGGCTCCAGCAGGGCTGGTTGAAGCTGCGAGGCGCGTCTCTCTGAAACGCCTTTTGTTTGAGTTCAAGAATATGATTTATGTGACCTGAACGTTCCTGTGCTCACCTTGAGTTCCTTTACAGAAATACCGCATGTTAGATGGAGGGCAACGTTGAGTGTGTTTTGGCCCTCTTTCAGGCTTGAAGTCATTAGATATAAGAAAAGAAGACTTTACTGCCTGCTAAAGCTGGCATTTAAGAACTATGTTACTTAGACATGTCAGTGTGCCATGTGTTTAAATGCCCTATTATCTGTATGGTGTCTGTTTGAGGGTGGCATTCATTCGAGGGCAGTATGTATTTACTGATTATTTGAATGCGGTAGCTGGACTCTCTTTGGTTGCTTTTCTTATGCACACGTGTGTTTGCATGTATGATTCATTTTTTTGGTGTCCCTGCAGGCCGGACTCGGAGCCCCTGACCCAGTGGGACAGCCCCATGCAGGTGAAGCTGTCGGCCTGGAAGCCGGGCCTCAACACCCTGCTGGTGGAGCTGCTGCCCTGGGCCCTGCTGGCCAACCGCTCCCAGTGGGACCTGTGGCTCTTTGAGGGGGAAAGGATCGTGCTGCAGATACCCGCGGGGAAGGTCATCGTGCCTCCTAACTTTAAGGTGAGCCCCGCCCGGTTCCGCCCCACCCTGCCAACCCGCCTCCCCAATAGGCTTGGCTCACTGCTTTCGGAGATAAGCCGAATGAGGCATCAGATCTCTGGCAGGGCTGTGTATTTTCACTGTGCTACAGAGTGAAGAACATATCTTAAGAACAGTGGGGAAGGCCTGGTGCTGATTTGTGCTGCCAGAGTCACTGCGAGGGAGCGTGCCCAGGAGAGGGCACCCGGCCCGCAGCAAACTGAAGCCACCGGGCAGCGTTAGCCCTGCCCGTCCCACCCGCTCCCCTGCTTAAAAGGGAGTTTTAATCAGCGCCTGGGTGCCCGGCGCAGGAGCAGGGGAGCAGGATATCAAAGGGCAAGAGCAAGACACGCTTCAGCGGAAGCCAACCAAACAACAGCCGTAAAAGTGTAATAGTCTGTGAAACAGAAACAAACACGGCATTGTTTCCATAGCGCCCGCGCCGGATTAGGTAACGCCAGACGGGAATTGGCAGTCGCGCCCGGCGGGACGCAAGTCTTTGTTTTAGCAACTGCGCTTCAGTCCTGCGAAGAGCGCGGCCCGTGGTTGATCCTGGCGCGGTTCGGGAGGGGGAGGAGCTTCGTTCCTGCACTCGCTCAGACCGGACGGGGGGGGGGTGGGGGAACGCGTCTCGGGGGACGGGGTCATCCGCGGGCCCGTGTGTCACTCTGCTATTACGCACGGGGCTGTCCAGTGACGTACCCACTAAACCGCTTCAGACCTGTCAGATGTGACGCAGGGGACACGTCTGCGCAAAGACCGGTGACTTGTGTAGCAGAAACAGTGTAGTATAACGGGTAAGGAACTGGTCTTGTAGCCTAAAGGTTGCAGGTTCAATTCCTGGATGGGATTTTAGATGCAATGTATTGTAAGAAGTTGTGTAAGTCGCTCTAGATCAGTGCACCTGCTAAATGCATGTAATGTTAATGATTCTGTAGGGGGGCTATGGGCAAAGACCCATTGGTCATAGCAGACAATGGGTAGACTTTCAGTTCAGGCCACACCCAGACACAAGGGAGTCGGGAGCCAAGGCCTAGGGGTTCCTTACTTTGCACTACCTTGCTGTTCTACTAAGACAATGTTCAGTTCACAGCAAAAATAATATTTTGCAACAATAAAGACATTTATTACTTCCATTTCTCTGTAGCAGTGGCCACTTCCCTGAATGAAAAACACTCTGCATGGCGAGACGTTCAGTGCAGCGTGACGGGCAGCCTGCTCGAGCCATATGTGTGCCTCCCACCCCGCGTGGGGGCAGTTATACAGCCCCCTTCTGAGCTGTGATGTCTTCTCTGTCTGCTGCCCTCTCTGCTCTCTGTCTGTCTGAATAAAGTAAAAAAATATGTAAGCTGGACGGACTGTCTGCAGCAGCAGGGCCAGCCCTACAAATGCGAATGTCTGTAACTGAGTGATGAGGTTACACCATTGGTCGGCCGAGTTATGAAGTTACACCATTGGTCGGCCTGATCACGTGTTAGGTCCAGCCATACACTAGGTTTTAACCTGGTCTTGTTTTAGAAACTATCTTTAAAAAATAAAAAAACGCCCTGCAGGTTTTCAGAATCAGCATGCCTGCCATTAGAGGGGCGTGGCTCGTACCCGTTTTACACCCTGTCCTGCGTGTCCCCTCAGGAGGCCTTCCAGATCGGCATCTACTGGGCCCACACCAACACGGTGCACAAGTCCACAGCGCTGAAGCTGGTGCATGACCTGACGTCCCCGCGCTGGAAGGAGGGCACGGGCGGAGACGTGGTGACGCTGGACGAGGAGGGCATCGTGGAGGCCGAGGTCACGCTGGGCGCCTTCCCCGGCCGGCAGAAGGTGCGCTGCCAGCGCCGCCATAAAGCTTCACCGGGAGTCTCTCTCTCTCTCTCTCTCTCTCTCTCTCTCTCTCTCTCTCTCTGTCTGTCTGTCTCTCTCTCTCTCTCTCACTCTCTGTCTCACTCTTGCTCGCTCTCTCAGTCTCTCACTTTCTCTCACTCTCTCTCTCTGAAAGGGTACAGATCTCTGACACACGGTCTCTCTTTCTCTCTGTCTGTGTGTCTGTCTGTCCGTCCTGCAGCTGTGCCAGCTTTGCGTGTCGTCGTCGGTGAGGCACGGCATCCAGATCCTGCAGATCGAGGACAGGACCGTCCTGGTGAACAGCACCCCTCACCAGCTCTACTACAGGCCCCTGCTGTCTGAGCACGCCCTGGGGACACCAGACCAGGTGAACGCACTCTGATACCCCGAATATACACTCAGGGGTTTTAAATCCCCTGTTCTATAATAGGGGTGTAATACCCTGTAATGTATCCCCTTTAGTGCTCTTTCTCAAAGTTAGCCATGCCCAGCTGTATTCGCATTTGTGTTTTGTCAGTTTTGCCTGGGAGAGAGCAGATTAGCGCACGCATTCCACAAAACATGTCCTCCAGCACGCTGCAGTCCTCTCGCTGAGCTGCGCAGCCATCACAGCAGCTTAGGACAGCAGCGCACAGGGGACAGACGCAGTCAGGGTTTGCTTTCCCAGCACGAAAGGGCCTTCTGGGCCATTAAACCCTGAAGACACATGGCTGCACTGACACAGCCTTTATTCACTTATGGAGAGTCTTTATGCAGCAGGTAGATGCACTGGGAGAGTTTAGGGTGAAGAGGGCTTCAGCAGGGCTTTCCAGCAGGCCGTGCAGCTCCTGCAGAGCCTCTCTCTGCTGGGCCAGTCCTGTGGGAGGGCAGCTCCATGTTGTCGTTAGGCGGACACCGAAACAATTGGTTTCAGGCTTTGCTTTTCATCTGGTGCATGTCCCCATTAGAGCGCCGTGAGGTCATTTAATGAGGTTTCGTGTTCTTTTAAGAAGGATGGCACAGCTTTCCAGTCGCCAGTAATCGCTTGAAAAGAACAGCAGCAAAAAACAAAACAAGAGGATCTTATGAACAACACAAAACCGCAAAACCGCTCGAGGAATGGCTTTCTTTGAGGTTTCATGATGTGGAATAATCCCAGCACACAAAGGCACACGATGTTTAGCATACTGCTCAACACAGTGCAGCAGGGCATATCTGCCACAGATTTAGTGCTCATCTAAACACACGCATGTGTGCGATGCTAATCTGAGTGCAACGTGCTAATCTAATGTGTGGTTGTGATGTCTCCCCCCTCCCTCTCTATCTCTATGTCTCTCCCTGTCCAGCCTTATGACCCCCCAGACACAACGGTCTTTTCCCTCCCCCCGGGGGGCGCCCTGGCCCACCCTCAGCCCGTCTCCATCCCCTTTTGGGACCTGCTGAGGGAGGGCTCCTCCGCAGAGGTGGAGGCCCCCCTCCCGGTCAGACACCTGCTCTTCAGCTGCGCCCCGGGGGCGGAGTCAGGGGGCGGGACCTGGAGCCTGCCGGCCTCCATCCGGCCCGACTTCCCCCGGCAGGGCGTGGCAGCGCCCAGGGAGACCTGCGCCCGCACCGGCCTGGTCAGCAGGTGGGTGAGAGGGGAGCGGGGCGGGGCGTGTGGGGCGGGGCATTAACCCTGCAGGCCTCAGCGGCCAGGCGTGTGGAGACCCGGAGGAGCGGCCCGGTCTCCTCTCTCTCTCTGTCTGCTGAGGGCACCTCGCTCGCCCAAACGACCGCGCAGACTTCGTCTTTCAGCGAAAACATCGGTCCCCGCCTTAATTTGACCCAGGAGTGCAGAAGCGATTTTACAACCGCTTTCTCTTTTTAAATGTTTTTCAGTTGCTTTGTGTTCTGTGCTTTCTCTGCCCAGCTGCGTTTCGCTCTGGTTCTGGACGCCTGCGACTGGGTTTAATAATCGCACCGCCCTGTGTGGAGCTGCGGGGGGACGGGCGGGGAGCGGCGGCGCTCGGGTTTGGGAGGGGGAGGTGGTCACACGGCTCTCCTTTGTTACAGGCCCTTGGTGCTGACTTACCAGGAGCATTTGGGCATCACCTACATCATGCTGAATGAGGACCCCTGCCCCCGTCTTCTCATCCACAACAAGTGCCCCATCCCCCTCGTGCTGAAGGAGACCCTCAAAGGTAAAGAGGCCCATGCACAGATTTTCCCCCCTTAGGCCTAAATCCTGTTTACGGCTCATCTGCATAATTTTGATTGCATTTGAACTCCATTCCTTTCCTCAATAAGAAAGTCTTGAGTGAGAGTCAGGCTCAGAGTGGCTTGCTGTGTGAGATTCAGCCTCAGAGTGGCTTGCTGTGTGAGGGTCAGGCTCAGAGTGACATGGTTATGTGAGAGTCAGGCTCAGAGTGGTATGCTCTGTGAGAGTCAGGCCCAGAGTGGCATGGTTATGTGAGAGTCAGGCTCAGAGTGGCATAGTTATGTAAGAGGCAGGCTCAGAGTGGCATAGTTATGTAAGAGGCAGGCTCAGAGTGGCATGCTGTGTGAGAGTCAGGCTCAGAGTGGCATGCTGTGTGAGATTCAGGCTCAGAGTGGCTTGCTGTGTGAGAGTCAGGCTCAGAGTGGCATGGTTATGTGAGAGTCAGGCTCAGAGTGGCATGCTGTGTGAGAGTCAGGCTCAGGGTGGCTTGCTCTGTGAGAGTCAGGCTCAGAGTGGCATGGTTATGTGAGAGTCAGGCTCAGAGTGGCATGCTGTGTGAGAGTCAGGCTCAGGGTGGCTTGCTCTGTGAGAGTCAGGCTCAGGGTGGCTTGCTCTGTGAGAGTCAGGCTCAGGGTGGCTTGCTCTGTGAGAGTCAGGCTCAGGGTGGCAAGCTGTGTGAGTGAGGTTCAGAATGGCTAGCTCGGCGTAACACTGCATGTGTTTTCATACTCAGGAAGCAGTGAAGACGGTGTGTAATACGTGTGTGTATCCCCACCCGTGTCCTTCCCTCAGAATCCCCCAGGACGCAGGTGTACTCCCGGCTGCTCCCTGCGGCCTCCTCCCTGCACCACGAGCTGTACCACCACTTCTCCAGCTTCCCCGACTGCCGCCAGAGAGAGGCCCTGCCGACCCTGCTGCTGAAGACCACCACCCCCCTCAGCGTGCCCTCTCCGGAGGAGTGGACCGACCCCATCGACATCAACAACCCCGGCACACAGGTCCCTGCCCACCGTTATTCATACTCGCGCCATACTGCTTTTCACCACAAGAGGGCAGTAAAGGTCCTGAACCGGTGGCTTTGTGAATATTTGTTTAGATCTTCATCAGATAAAATGGTGTTGGGTTTGGCATATTAATGACACACATGTTAGGGTATTAGTGAATTGCAGGAGAGCAGTGTGTATTGGTGAATTGCAGGGGACAGTGTATAAAGGCAGTCCCCCCATCAGTGTGTTAAGGCTGGTTTTGGTTAGCCCTGCAGAGCGTGCTCAGCACAGTGAGGTAATCTGTGGTTAGGAAGCTTCAAACGCAGAGAATGGAATCTGAAGTCATGAGTTTGTCTGATGCAGGGTCAGCACTATTTTGCATAGTATTATGCATGATTACATCTCTTCTACAGTGCGCGTACGTTCCTTACAGAATGTGTATGTGTTACTGACAGTGTGTGTGGGTGTGTGTAGCTGATGTATATGTGTGTATGTGTGTGTGTTTCTGTTGCTGATGGTCTGTTGCTGATGGAGTATGTGTGAATGTATGTTGCTAATGGATGTGTGTGTGTGTGTGTGTGTGTGTGCATGTTGCTAATGGAGTATGTGTGTGTGTGTGTGTACAGGTGGTTTTCCTCCCTGGGTTTGGCTGTCTGTACATTGACGTTCTGCACCACGGTGGCACAATAATCCTCAGTCTGGCACCAGAGGGCAGGGTGGACTCTGTCATCAGCCAGCACCACAGGTATCCCTGTTCCACCCACACACCTCATATACCCTGCACCCTTTAAATCACAGCCCTCAAGGCTTTTTCCACT